>NW_028318423.1:0-118548 GCF_062004578.1 Staurois parvus
ATGAGACGCCCCCATCATGGCTGCCTGGAGATATGAGACGCCCCCATCATGGCTGCCTGGAGATATGAGGCGCCCCCATCATGGCTGCCTGGAGATATGAGGCGCCCCCAGCGTGCCGCAGACGCGCAGTATGGAGGAGAGCGCTGGCTGCCTGGAGATATGAGGCGCCCCCATCATGGCTGCCTGGAGATATGAGGCGCCCCCAGCGTGCCGCAGACGCGCAGTATGGAGGAGAGCGCAGACACCACGCATCCATTCTTATGTTCACCTTTGGATGGAGAGAAGAAAAAACTCCGAAACAAAACGGCGGCCAATCAGACGACTTTTTGGTGATTTTCTTGTCGTAAAGAAGCGCATAAGACGGCGAGGAGTTTACGCGGAACGATTGTTTTTTCAGACGGCGAGGAGTTTACGCGGAACGATTGTTTTTTCAGACGGCGAGGAGTTTACGCGGAACGATTGTTTTTTCAGACGGCGAGGAGTTTACGCGGAACGATTGTTTTTTCAGACGGCGAGGAGTTTACGCGGAACGATTGTTTTTTCGGTAACAAAACAGCGCAAATGTTGTGTGGAAGAATGTATAAAGCCGGGTGGTGGCAAGTTTGTTGGGGGAGGTTGCCATGGTAACACGCGGTGGCAGCTTCAAGGTTGTGGAGGAGCCGGCTAATATTCGTTGTTTTTCTGCCGGTCCTGCGAGTCGTTCCCTCGCCGCCGGGAAGAACATCCACATCGCTGAATAGTTATCGTTCAGACGAGCGAATTCATCAGCGTGTCACCGATAATGGCGCCAATCAACGCCTCGGACGCGCTGGGTGCGCACAATGCCGAGCGCCTGGCTGTAATCTTCGGGGCCCTTTAGGTTTTTGTACTAAAAGTCGGAAACAGCCAAAGATTTCAACGTGCAGCGAGAAGGGGGATGGGGGGACTTTGGGGGCCGCTACATGCAGAGAATTGGGGGAGTCGCTAAACGCATCTAAACGCACCGACTGCTGAACATCAATGAGGCTCCCGAGCAACGCAGAGCCGCTAATGGACCTCAGCAATGGAGGAAATGACTGATAACAAACACTCCGAAGCAGGAGCGGACAACTCATGGGGCCCTGGGCAATAGGGGATCATGGGGCCCCTGGGCAATAGGGGATCATGGGGCCCCTGGGCAATAGGGGATCATGGGGCCCCTGGGCAATAGGGATTATGGGGCCCCTGAGCAATAGGGGATCATGGGGCCCTTGGGCAATAGGGGATTATGGGGCCCCTGAGCAATAGGGGATTATGGGGCCCCTGAGCAATAGGGGATCATGGGGCCCTTGGGCAATAGGGGATTATGGGGCCCCTGAGCAATAGGGGATCATGGGGCCCTTGGGGCAATAGGGGATCATGGGGCCCCTGGGCAATAGGGGATCATGGGGCCCCCCGGGCAATAGGGGATCATGGGGCCCCTGTGTCCTTGCCCAAACTCAAAAAGCCTATGAAAAAGGTACCAGGGGCATCTCATGGGGCCCCCTACTGACCCCGGGCCCTCGGCCAGTGCTCGAGTTTCCAAATGGTCAGTCCGCCCCTGCTCCAAAGGTCCCCAATGTGAGATCCACCATCAAAGCGATCGATGATCCAAGGATAGACGGGGCGCTACAGGCGAGGCGGGCACAACGCACCCTTCATATCGTCTACCAATGAGGACCCAGAGAGGGCCCACCAGGAAAGGGCCACAAAGGAAAAAGGTCCACCTCTGAGCCTACCAAAGCTGCCATCCAGAAGTTCCAGGGATGGAGATATTTACCCACCACTACACCGCTACTACACCACCACTACCCTACTACTACACCCCTACTACCCTACTACTACACCCCTACTACCCTATACTACACCCACTACACCCCTCTACTACTACTACACCCTACTACCTACTACTACACCCAACTACTACACCCCTACTACACCCTTACTACCCTATTACTACACCCTACTACACCACCACTACACCGCTACTACACCCCTACTACTACACCCCTACTACACCACACTACACCGCTAATACACACACTACTACCCCTCTACTACCCTTCTACCCTACTACTACACCCCTACTACTACACCCTACTACCCTACTACTACACCCCTACTACCCTACTACTACACCCTACTACTACACCCTACTACCCACTACTAACCCCTACTACCCTACTACTACACCCCTACTACCCTACTACTACACCCCTACTACACCCTACTACCCTACTACTACACCCCTACTACCCTGCTACTACACCCCTACTACTACACCGCTACTACACCTCTACTACCCTCTACTACACCCCTACTACCCTACTACTACACCGCTACTACCCTCTACTACCCTACTACTACATCCCCCACTACCCTACTACTACACCCCTACTACTACACCCCTACAATACACCCTACTACCCTACTACTACACCCCTACTACCCTACTACTACACCTATACTACACCCCTACTACCCACTCCTACACCCCTACTACCCTACTACTACACCCCTACTACTACACCCCTACTACACCCCTACTACTACACCCCTACTACCCACTACTACTACCCCTACTACTACACCCCTACTACCCTACTACTACACCCCTCCTACTACTACACACCTACTACCCCACCGTTATACTACACCCCTACTACCCTACTACTACACCCCTACTACCCTACTACTACACTGCTACTACACCTCTACTACCCTACTACTACACCTACTACTACACCCCTACTACCCTACTACTACACCGCTACGTAGTATACAAGTAGTACAGTATAGTACTCCCCTACTACCTTACTACTACACACCTACTACACCCTACTACCACTACTACACCCCCTACTACCCTACTACTACACCCCTACTACACCCCTACTACCCTACTACTACACCCCTACTACCCTACTACTACACCGCTACTACACCCCTACTACCCTACTACTACACCCCTACTACTACACCGCTACTACACCCCTACTACCCTACTACTACACCCCTACTACCCTACTACTACACCGCTACTACACCCCTACTACCCTACTACTACACCCCTACTACCCTACTACTACACACCTACTACCCTACTACTACACCGCTACTACACCCCTACTACCCTACTACTACACCCCTACTACCCTACTACTACACCCCTACTACTACACCCCTACTACCCTACTACTACACCACTACTACACCTCTACTACCCTACTACTACACCCCTACTACCTACTACTACACCCCTACTACTACACCCTACTACCCTACTACTACACCGCTACTACACCCCTACTACCCTACTACTACACCCCTACTACCCTACTACTACACCGCTACTACACTCCTACTACCTACTACTACACCCCTACTACCCTACTACTACACTGCTACTACACCCCTACTACCCTACTACTACACCCCTACTACCCTACTACTACACCACTACTACACCACCACTCATCCGCTAGTACACCCCTACTACCCTACTACTACACCCCAGTACCCTACTACGTACACCACTACTACACCACCACTACACCGCTACTACACCCTACTACTCTACTACTACACCCCTACTACCCTACTACTACACCCTACTACCCTACTACTACACCCCTACTACTACACCCCTACTACCCTACTACTACACCCCTACTACCCTACTACTACACTGCTACTACACCCCTACTACCCTACTACTACACCCCTACTACCCTACTACAACCACTACTACCCTACTACTACACCACAACATCGCTACTACACCACTACTACACCGCTACTACACCACTACCCTACTACTACGCCACTACTACACCACTACAACCCTACTACTACACCACTACTACACCGTACTACCCTACTACTACACTACTACTACACCACTACTACACCGCTACTACACCACCACAACCCACTACTACACCACAATCACCGCTACTACACCACTACTACCCTTCTACTACACCACTACTACCTTACTACTACACCACCACAACCCTACTACTACACCACTACTACACCACTACTACCCTACTATTACACCACCACAACCCTACTACTACACCCCTATTACTACACCATTACACCACTACTACACCCCTACCACCCTACTACTATGCCACTACTACACAACCACACTACTACTACTACTACACCACAACCCTAATGCTGCACTATAACCCTACTACTACACCACCAACACCACTACTACACCACAACCCTACTACTACACCACAACCCTACTACTACACCACAACCCTACAACCCTACAACTACACCACTACTACACCACAACCCTACTACTACACCACCGCAACCCTACTACTACACCACAACTCTACTACTACACTACAACCCTACTGCCACACCGCAACCCTACTACTACACCACCACACCACTACTACACCACTACTACACCAAAGCCCTACTACTACGCCACTACTACACCACAACCCTACTACTATACCACTACTACACCACTACTATACCACAACCCTACTACACCACCACAACCCTACTACACCACCACAACCCTACTACTACACTACCAAAACCCTACTACTACACCACAACCCAACTACTATACCACTACTACACCACTATTACACAGCTACTACAATGGTACTACAGTGATTGCTTCTAAGTTCTGGGCTCCCCGCTGCATTGTGAACACAGGAACATGGCTGACGAGACAGTCCTCCTGTCCAGTATGGTGGGCGGTGCCATGTTGGGGGAGGACAGACCAGTGAGGGGAAGGGTGGGGGGAATCGGGGACACGGGCAGATCTGGGGGGACACCAGATGTCTGTGTATGAGGGGGGACATTAGATGTCTGTATGGGGGGGACACTGGATGTCTGTGTATGGGGAGGGGGACACCAGATGTCTGTGTATGGGGGGGGGACACACACCAGATGTCTGTGTAGTATGGGGGGGGACACCAGATGTCTGTGTATGAGGGGGGGGACACCAGATGTCTGTGTAGGGGGGACACCAGATGTCTGTGTATGGGGGACACCAGATGTCTGTGTATGGGGGGGGGACACCAGATGTCTGTGTATGAGGGGGGACACCAGATGTCTGTGTATGGGGGGGGACACTAGATGTCTGTGTATGGGGGGGGGGACACCAGATGTCTGTGTATGGGGGGGACACTAGATGTCTGTGTATGGGGGGGCACCAGACGTCTGTGTATGGGGGGACACCAGATGTCTGTGTATGAGGGGGGGGGACACCAGATGTCTGTGTATGGGGGGACACCAGATGTCTGTGTATGGGGGGGGACACTAGATGTCTGTGTATGGGGGGGGCACCAGATGTCTGTGTATGGGGGGGGGCACCAGATGTCTGTGTATGGGGGGGTACACTAGATGTCTGTGTATGGGGGGGCACCAGATGTCTGTGTATGGGGGGACACCAGATGTCTGTGTATGGGGGGGGGGACACCAGATGTCTGTGTATGGGGGGACACCAGATGTCTGTGTATGGGGGGGGGACACTAGATGTCTGTGTATGGGGGGGCACCAGACGTCTGTGTATGGGGGGGGGGGACACCAGATGTCTGTGTATGGGGGGACACCAGATGTCTGTGTATGGGGGGACACCAGATGTCTATGTATGGGGGGGGACACTAGATGTCTGTGTATGGGGGGACACCAGATGTCTGTGTATGGGGGGGGACACCAGATGTCTGTGTATGGGGGGACACCAGATGTCTGTGTATGAGGGGGGGGACACCAGATGTCTGTGTATGGGGGGACACCAGATGTCTGTGTATGGGGGGGACACTAGATGTCTGTGTATGGGGGGGGCACCAGATGTCTGTGTATGGGGGGGGCACCAGATGTCTGTGTATGGGGGGGTACACTAGATGTCTGTGTATGGGGGGGCACCAGATGTCTGTGTATGGGGGGACACCAGATGTCTGTGTATGGGGGGGGGGACACCAGATGTCTGTGTATGGGGGGACACCAGATGTCTGTGTATGGGGGGGGGGACACTAGATGTCTGTGTATGGGGGGGCACCAGACGTCTGTGTATGGGGGGGGGGGACACCAGATGTCTGTGTATGGGGGGACACCAGATGTCTGTGTATGGGGGGACACCAGATGTCTATGTATGGGGGGGACACTAGATGTCTGTGTATGGGGGGACACCAGATGTCTGTGTATGGGGGGGGACACCAGATGTCTGTGTATGGGGGGGGGACACCAGATGTCTGTGTATGAGGGGGGGACACCAGATGTCTGTGTATGAGGGGGGGACACCAGATGTCTGTGTATGAGGGGGGGACACCAGATGTCTGTGTATGAGGGGGGACACCAGATGTCTGTGTATGGGGGGACACCAGATGTCTGTGTATGAGGGGGGGACACCAGATGTCTGTGTATGGGGGGGACACCAGATGTCCTGTGTATGAGGGGGGGACACCAGATGTCTGTGTATGAGGGGGGGACACCAGATGTCTGTGTATGGGGGGACACCAGATGTCTGTGTATGAGGGGGGACACCAGATGTCTGTGTAAGGGGGGGGATGACACCAGATGTCTGTGTATGGGGGGGGGGACACCAGATGTCTGTGTATGGGGGGGACACCAGATGTCTGTGTATGAGGGGGGGACACCAGATGTCTGTGTATGAGGGGGGGACACCAGATGTCTGTGTATGGGGGGGGACACTAGATGTCTGTGTATGGGGGGACACCAGATGTCTGTGTATGGGGGGGGGACACCAGATGTCTGTGTATGGGGGGGGGGGGCCACCAGAGGCCCAACTGCTGACAACATGAGCGATCCAACATTAATGAAATCCATCGTCTGCTGCAACACTCACCTCCAGCCCTGAGATGTCTCCTGCAGTAACTCCTTTCTGCCACTATGTGTCACCAACTTCCCAGGATGAATGAGGTCCAGTGCCATTCATCCTGCTTCCTCTGAGCCCAGGTTGTCACGGACGGGCTGTATTGTCCGCTCCCCCCTCGCCATGCTGACCCTGTTTGCGTCGTTCATCATTCTCAGTAAAATCCAAGAGAAGGTCCCCCCCCCGGCTGATTCCCTGTCAGGGAAGGATGGATCCAAGGCCTCCATACATTGGAGATGTGGCTGCCATGACCCCTGACGGGCGCGGCTCAGAGCCAAGCACCAGGTCCGCCCGGCGCGTCGGAGAGCGTCAGCAGAGCCACAACTACCTTCCAAACTTTCCCCGGCACTGGGGACCGAAATCTGCATTCTGATACATAAGCAGAACCTGAGGAAGAGGAAAGGAAGCGTCAGCAGAAAACGCGGAGAGGACATCAAAGAGCCGGGATTTCTGCGAGAGAGAAGCGTGGAGCCGAGCCCCCCGCCATCTTTCTGCGAGAGAGAAGAGCGGAGCCGAGCCCCCCACCATCTTTCTGCGAGAGAGAAGAGCGGAGCCGAGCCCCCCACCATCTTTCTGGGGAAAAAAAGTCATTTTCATGCAGATAATGGCAACTGGGACTAATACGCTGCAGAAGGTTGGAATGCCTGAAGCTGAACTCCGGGAGGGAAGAAGAGACGAGCCGCTCTCTGTGCCGGAATACGGCGTTCTACATCCAGGCGGGTGAGAAAGTGAGCGCGCCTCATGGACGCCGGGACGGCAAATATCAGATCTTCACACAAACTGCGTCTACAGATGTCCGCCATCTTCCTGAAAAAAAGACTCAAACCAAAGTCACCTTCTCAACCAGAATATCCATCCAGGTGACAATTGTGGAGAAAGTAAGTGAACCCTCGGCCCCAGAGGATGATATTGGCCCCTACAGTGCATAGGACTCCTTGATGGTGATTTATATTACGGCCCTTGTCATGAGGACACCACACACGTCAATGGAGAAGACCCGAGATGTCCGAGGTCCTAACAGGATGGGTGCCATGAGGACACCACACACGTCAATGGAGAAGACCCGAGATGTCCGAGGTCCTAACAGGATGGGTGCCATGAGGACACCACACACGTCAATGGAGAAGACCCGAGATGTCCGAGGTCCTAATAGGATGGGTGCCATGAGGACACCACACAGGTCAATGGAGAAGACCCGAGATGTCAGAGGTCCTAACAGGATGGGTGCCATGAGGACACCACACACGTCAATGGAGAAGACCCGAGATGTCCGAGGTCCTAACAGGATGGGTGCCATGAGGACACCACACACGTCAATGGAGAAGACCCGAGATGTCCGAGGTCCTAACAGGATGGGTGCCATGAGGACATCACACACGTCAGTGGAGAAGACCCGAGATGTCCGAGGTCCTAACAGGATGGGTGCCATGAGGACACCATACAGGTCAATGGAGAAGACCTGAGATGTCCGAGATCCTAACAGGATGGGTGCCATGAGGACACCACACAGGTCAGTGGAGAAGACCCGAGATGTCCGAGATCCTAACAGGATGGGTGCCATGAGGACACCACACAGGTCAATGGAGAAGACCCGAGATGTCCGAGATCCTAACAGGATGGGTGCCATGAGGACACCACACACGTCAGTGGAGAAGACCCGAGATCTCCGAGGTCCTAACAGGATGGGTGCCACCTGCATACCGAATTATTATTATTGACACCCATTGTGGAGCTCTGGACTCTCGTTCCATGGGCCTGAGGTGGTGGGACATGTTGGGGCGCACTAAATTGTCCCAAATCTTCTTGGATGGTCATATAGAATAGTCGTGTCAGTTGGATCACTTTCTCCAGTCATTCGCCTCCATCCGTCAGCTCTGCTTCATGAAGATCTCATGTTCCCCCCGAGCACCACTGGGCACCTCAGTAGGAGAACCCTTCAGGCCTGTATGTTCCTATATGGCAGCCCAGCAGTCCTTCCTCTTCCAGTCCCAGTCTCCATGTGACTCTCACATTTTGGGCACAGCTCCTCCCCTATCTACAGTTGTGTCCAAAATTATTCAACCCCCAATGCTGTAAAGGGGTTTAGGGACTATAGTGTACATTTGGAATTGTATTCAGAATCAAATCCTACAAGGACGTTGTAACTACCCAAATGCAACTAAAATGACATCAATTGTTTATGTAATACAGTAGTAAATGGTTCTTATGTGGTTTCTTCATTGCCACAATTATTCAACCCCTTAAAGACTACCACTCTGAAGAACAGAGGTTCATACAGGTGCTTTCCATCAGGTATTGAAAACACCTGTGGATGTCACCGAGCAGCAATCAAGCATAATAAGCACCAATTAGGCAGCTTTAAAATGACTGTGATACTCAGCTCCTTCTAGACATTTACTGGTGTGGTTACAAACATGGTGAAGGCAAGAGAATGGTCCAGGAAGACAAGAGAAGAGGTGATTTCTCTTCACAGGAAGGGCAATGGCTATAAGAAGATTGCAAAGATGTTAAACATACCAAGAGACACCTTAGGAAGCATCATTCGCAAATTCAAGGCAAAGGGCACTGTTGAAACGCTACCTGGTCGTGGCAGAAAGAAGATGCTGACTTCGACTGCTGTGCGCTACCTGAAGCGTAGAGTGGAGAGAAGTCCCCGTGTGACTGCTGAGGAACTGAGAAAAGATTTGTCAGATGTGGGTACAGAAGTTTCAGCCCAGACAATAAGACGCACACTGCGTAATGAAGGCCTCCGTGCCAGAACTCCCAGGCGTACCCCCTTGCTGTCTCCAAAGAATAAGAAGAGTCGACTGCAGTATGCCAAAAGCCATGTGGACAAACCACAAAAGTTGTGGGATAGTGTTCTGTGGACTGATGAAACAAAATTAGAACTGTTTGGGCCCATGGATCAACGCTATGTTTGGAGGAGGAAGAACAAGGCCTATGATGAAAAGAACACCTTGCCTACTGTGAAGCATGGTGGAGGGTCAATCATGCTTTGGGGCTGTTTTGCTTCTGCAGGTACAGGGAAGCTTCAGCGTGTGCAAGGTACCATGAATTCTCTTCAGTACCAGGAGATATTGGATGGAAACGTGATGCAGTCCGTCACACACCTGAGGCTTGGGAGACGTTGGACCTTTCAACAGGACAATGATCCCAAGCATACCTCCAAGTCCACTAGAGCATGGTTGCAGAGGAAAGGCTGGAACATTTTGGAGTGGCCATCGCAGTCACCAGACTTAAATCCGATTGAGAACCTCTGGTGGGACTTAAAGAAAGCAGTTGCAGTGCGCAAGCCTAAGAATGTGACTGAACTGGAGGCCTTTGCCCATGAAGAATGGGCGAAGATACCCGTAGATCGCTGCAAGACACTTGTGTCAAGCTATGCTTCACGTTTAAAAGCTGTTATAACTGTAAAAGGATGCTGTACTAAGTACTAAGATTGAATGTCACTTGGGGGTTGAATAAAACTGATAATGCTGTGAGCACAGAAAAGACATTTGTGGTTATTTCATTATAACTGTTATGTTATATTTGTCTGACCTACAAGTGCCTCTTTAATGTAAATGTAAGCAAGATGACTGAATGATCAAAAGCAATGTCAAACTGGCCAAAACACTCAATTTCAGTGGGGGTTGAATAATTTTGGACACAACTGTACATGTCCCTGGTGGGCAGGTCTAAGCCCCAGCCACTCAGCAGCCAGACAGGATCCCCCACTGCCATGGCTAAGGATAGGCTTCCCCCAAGCCAATCACAGCTCCTCCTTCCACTCCTGGTCTCCACCAAAGGCTTCTCCTGTTCTGAAGACCCTTTCCCACCCCTGCACTGTCCTCCAATAGGAGAGAGGGAGCAACAAGCTGCACAGGAAGAAATGTTCTGCTGGGCTGCTTAAAAGGACCATCAGCTGGACTACACATACCATAGAAAGTTCTCTCAGAACAGTTCTTTCTGGGGACTACAGGACCCTCCCCCCCCCATATGCTATGGAGGAGAGGCGGGGGAGGTTTTCTGTAGTCCTGTTGAAGGGTGACAACACTGCTTCTCCATAGATACAATACAATGAGTGTTGTCACCCTTCCACAGAGAGTGTGTTGCTGGTAAGATCAATGGGAAAACAAGTCTGAACAAAGAAAAGTAACGCAGCCGCCTGGACTGGAATCTGCAATTTAGGACCTTTCTGTTACTGGGTTAGGATTCATTCTTCACCCGGGTGATAATCGTCCGGGAAGCCCCCAGGATGGGAAGCCCCCCAGTGCTGGACCTGGCACCCCCAGAGTCTTGATTGGTATGATTCCTCCTTGAAGGATGGGAAGCCCCCCTGTGCTGGACCCGGCACCCGCAGAGTCTCTGATCAGTACGATTCCCCCTCGAAGGACGGGAAGCCCCCCTGTGCTGGACCCGGCACCCCCAGAGTCTTGATTGGTGTGATTCCTCCTCGCAGGACGGGAAGCCCCCCTGTGCTGGACCCGGCGCCCACAGAGTCTCTGATTAGTAAGATTCCCCCTCGAAGGACAAGAAGCCCCCCTGTGCTGGACCCGGCACCCGCAGAGTCTCTGATTAGTAAGATTCCCCCTTGAAGGACAAGAAGCCCCCCTGTGCTGGACCCGGCACCCGCAGAGTCTCTGATCAGTACGATTCCCCCTCGAAGGACAGGAAGCCCCCCTGTGCTGGACCCGGCACCCGCAGAGTCTCTGATCAGTACAATTCCCCCTCGAAGGACAGGAAGCCCCCCTGTGCTGGACCCGGCACCCGCAGAGTCTCTGATCAGTAAGATTCCCCCTTGAAGGACAGGAAGCCCCCCTGTGCTGGACCCGGCACCCGCAGAGTCTCTGATCAGTAAGATTCCCCCTTGAAGGACAGGAAGCCCCCCTGTGCTGGATCCGGCACCCGCAGAGTCTCTGATTAGTAAGATTCCCCCTTGAAGGACAGGAAGCCCCCCTGTGCTGGACCCGGCACCCGCAGAGTCTTTTTATTCGTTCCGGAGATTATTTTCTATGGAATGATGAGTGCCGGGACGGTTGTTGATAATTTCCCGCGGTTGGCAGAAGAAAGCCTTCCCCCCCCCACAGTCGCTCCGGGCCGTCAGCCCCCCCCCCACCCGTCACCTGACCATCACCCCCCCCCCCACCCGTCACCTGACTCCCCACCATCATCTACACCTTGCCCAGCACAGACACAGCGATAAATTATTCATCACAAGTCGCATCACAACACCAAGCAGAGCCTCCCGGCTGCAGAGACGCACAGCCAGCGGCCCCAGCATGCCCTCTGCTTGCCGGATAATTGGTGCGAATACAGAAAACAGCGAAACATCGAATTCTACAGACAGGTGACTCCTCACCGCCATGTTCTACCGAATTCCGGCAAATACCGACCCCCGCTCCACCACCCGGAGCAACAACTCCACCCCCAGAACATCAAACACCCTGAACACTGTGCTGTACATTATATACTCCACCCTGTACACTGTGCTGTACATTATATACTCCACCCTGTACACTGTGCTGTACATTATATACTCCACCCTGAACACTGTGCTGTACATTATATACTCCACACTACACACTGTGCTGTACATTATATACTCCACACTACACACTGTGCTGTACATTATATACTCCACACTACACACTGTGCTGTACATTATATACTCCACCCTGTACACTGTGCTGTACATTATATACTCCACCCTGTACATTATATACTCCACCCTACACACTGTGCTGTACATTATATACTCCACACTACACACTGTGCTGTACATTATATACTCCACCCTGTACACTGTGCTGTACATTATATACTCCACCCTGTACATTATATACTCCACCCTACACACTGTGCTGTACATTATATACTCCACCCTGTACATTATATACTCCACACTACACACTGTGCTGTACATTATATACTCCACCCTGTACACTGTGCTGTACATTATATACTCCACCCTGAACACTGTGCTGTACATTATATACTCCACCCTGAACACTGTGCTGTACATTATATACTCCACCCTGTACATTATATACTCCACACTACACCCTGTGCTGTACATTATATACTCCACCCTGAACACTGTGCTGTACATTATATACTCCACCCTCTACACTGTGCTGTACATTATATACTCCACCCTCTACACTGTGCTGTACATTATATACTCCACCCTCTACACTGTGCTGTACATTATATACTCCACCCTCTACACTGTGCTGTACATTATATACTCCACCCTGTACACTGTGCTGTACATTATATACTCCACCCTGTACATTATATACTCCACACTACACCCTGTGCTGTACATTATATACTCCACCCTGAACACTGTGCTGTACATTATATACTCCACCCTGAACACTGTGCTGTACATTATATACTCCACTCTGTACATTATATACTCCACACTACACACTGTGCTGTACATTATATACTCCACTCTGTACATTATATACTCCACACTACACACTGTGCTGTACATTATATACTCCACCCTGTACACTGTGCTGTACATTATATACTCCACTCTGTACACTGTGCTGTACATTATATACTCCACACTACACACTGTGCTGTACATTATATACTCCACTCTGTACATTATATATTCCACACTACTCACTGTGCTGTACATTATATACTCCACACTACACACTGTGCTGTACATTATATACTCCGCCCTGAACACTGTGCTGTACATTATATACTCCACTCTGTACATTATATACTCCACCCTACACACTGTGCTGTACATTATATACTCCACCCTGTACACTGTGCTGTACATTATATACTCCACCCTGAACACTGTGCTGTACATTATATACTCCACACTACACACTGTGCTGTACATTATATACTCCACCCTGTACACTGTGCTGTACATTATATACTCCACACTACTACACACTGTGCTGTACATTATATACTCCACCCTGAACACTGTGCTGTACATTATATACTCCACACTACACCCTGTGCTGTACATTATATACTCCACCCTGAACACTGTGCTGTACATTATATACTCCACCCTGTACACTGTGCTGTACATTATATACTCCACACTACACACTGTGCTGTACATTATATACTCCACACTACACACTGTGCTGTACATTATATACTCCACCCTCTACACTGTACTGTACATTATATACTCCACACTACACACTGTGCTGTACATTATATACTCCACACTACACACTGTGCTGTACATTATATACTCCACCCTACACACTGTGCTGTACATTATATACTCCACTCTGTACACTGTGCTGTACATTATATACTCCACCCTACACACTGTGCTGTACATTATATACTCCACACTACACACTGTGCTGTACATTATATACTCCACTCTGTACATTATATACTCCACACTACACACTGTGCTGTACATTATATACTCCACCCTGTACACTGTGCTGTACATTATATACTCCACCCTGTACACTGTGCTGTACATTATATACTCCACCCTGTACACTGTGCTGTACATTATATACTCCACACTACACACTGTGCTGTACATTATATACTCCACTCTGTACACTATATACTCCACCCTGTACACTGTGCTGTACATCATATACTCCACCCTGTACACTGTGCTGTACATTATATACTCCACCCTGTACATTATATACTCCACACTACACACTGTGCTGTACATTATATACTCCACCCTGTACACTGTGCTGTACATTATATACTCCACTCTGTACACTGTGCTGTACATTATATACTCCACTCTGTACACTATATACTCCACCCTGTACACTGTGCTGTACATTATATACTCCACCCTGTACACTGTGCTGTACATTATATACTCCACACTACACACTGTGCTGTACATTATATACTCCACCCTGTACACTGTGCTGTACATTATATACTCCGCACTACACACTGTGCTGTACATTATATACTCCACACTACACACTGTGCTGTACATTATATACTCCACACTACACACTGTGCTGTACACTATATACTCCACCCTGTACACTGTGCTGTACATCATATACTCCACCCTGTACACTGTGCTGTACATTATATACTCCACACTACACACTGTGCTGTACATTATATACTCCACCCTGTACACTGTGCTGTACATTATATACTCCACACTACACACTGTGCTGTACATCATATACTCCTCTACTCACCTCTCTGGCTCCCCCTATAGGAGAAGATCTTACACTCACCCCTCTTGCACCCCTGCAGTAGGAGGGGTCATTACTTTGCAGTAATGCTGTAAAAGAACCTTCCTGTGGCCGGCAGCTTCCCAGGCCGGTGCGGTAATAATCCCAGAAATAGAAGCGCAGTAGGCGGGGCGACATTTTCTTTGTTTAGACTTTTCTCCTTTATTCTCACCAGGTGGCCTGACCAGTAATTCCAGGATTCCACTTTCTGTAAATCTCCTCCCCAAAATGGCAGTTAGAGGGAGGAGACAAACCATCTCCCACTGACAGGGGGGCGCACAATGATCAGCTTTATTTATTGATGGAAATCTGTTCCTGGAACGGATCATAAAGTGGGGGAGGGGGTTTGTCTCTAGAGTGTTAGTGTATCTAAATCTGCTAGTCCATCTAACACTCCCCTCCCCCCAGACTGACAATGCTGTGCCCCCGTGCTCCTTCCTCCAGAGTGGGGGCGCTCTCGTACAGGAGGTGTGTTACTGACCAGATCTCCAGGTGAGAACAGAGGAGAAAAGCCTAAGGAAAACGAATGCAGCCGCCACATCCAGCGATCGGTAAGATGGAATATCCGACATTTCTGCTTTTGGGTTCAAAACGCTTCAATCTTCCTCAGAGGCTCATTGAAATACTCAGGAAAATATTCGGGGCCCCGGGAGGCAGATTTGTCCCTTTAAATTGTCCGGGGGTCACCTTCCAGAGATGGGCCCCAGCTGTGGGCGGCAGTGAGGGCCCGCCATGCCCTGCAGAGTCCTGAATGATTGGCGGTAGTAAGCAGGTTCCCTGCAATTTGCCGCCCTCCCCCTCCGTCACTTCCAGTCATGTCAGTGGCGTGTCTGATGCGAAGATTCCGCGTTAATCCATTACTTAAGTCGTTTGAATACCATGAAAGCAAATTGTGCGCGGTGCGTTCAGCGGGGAGCGCGCGGTTGGTTCAGCGGGGAGCGCGCGGTGCGTTCAGCGGGGAGCGCGCGGTGCGTTCAGCGGGGAGCGCGCGGTTGGTTCAGCGGGGAGCGCGCGGTGCGTTCAGCGGGGAGCGCGCGGTTGGTTCAGCGGGGAGCGCGCGGTGCGTTCAGCGGGGAGCGCGCGGTGCGTTCAGCGGGGAGCGAGCGGTGCGTTCAGCGGGGAGCGCGCGGTGCGTTCAGCGGGGAGCGCGCGGTGCGTTCTGCGGGGAGCGAGCGGTGCGTTCTGCGGGGAGCGCGCGGTTGGTTCAGCGGGGAGCGCGCGGTGCGTTCAGCGGGGAGCGCGCGGTGCGTTCAGCGGGGAGCGCGCGGTTGGTTCAGCGGGGAGCGCGCGGTGCGTTCAGCGGGGAGCGAGCGCTGCGTTCAGCGGGGAGCGCGCGGTGCGTTCAGCGGGGAGCGCGCGGTGCGTTCTGCGGGGAGCGTGCGGTGCGTTCAGCGGGGAGCGAGCGGTGCGTTCTGCGGGGAGCGCGCGGTGCGTTGCGGTGCGTTCAGCGGGGAGCGCGCGGTGCGTTCAGCGGGGAGCGAGCGGTGCGTTCTGCGGGGAGCGCGCGGTTGGTTCAGCGGGGAGCGCGCGGTGCGTTCAGCGGGGAGCGCGCGGTGCGTTCAGCGGGGAGCGCGCGGTTGGTTCAGCGGGGAGCGCGCGGTGCGTTCAGCGGGGGGCGCGCGGTGCGTTCAGCGGGGAGCGCGCGGTGCGTTCAGCGGGGAGCGAGCGGTGCGTTCTGCGGGGAGCGCGCGGTGCGTTCAGCGGGGAGCGAGCGGTGCGTTCTGCGGGGAGCGCGCGGTGCGTTCTGCGGGGAGTGCGCGGTGCGTTCAGCGGGGAGCGCGCGGTGCTGTCAGTCTCCGATGGAAGCAGTGAAAACAGCGAGCGGAGAATCATTAAACATTTAATGTTCAGGATCTGTCGGCGCTGATAGATGAGGAACTGTCAGCCGAAGCGCATGGAGTCGGGGGAGAAAATACAAAAAAATAATGCGGACGGCTCGTTCATTTCTCCATGTCAGTAACAAATCCTCAAACAAAAACGAGAAATGCGATCGGCGGACTAAATATCAGCGCGTCCTGACACCCGCCGCAGAACAGGCGCGTGTAATTGGGTGATCCGGTAATAAGAAGAGTGATCCCGCCGGTGATAGGGATTGTCTGCTGATGGTTTGACATATTGTATCTGTTGTATGATCCGTGATGGCGAGCGATGAACGCCGCGTCTAACCGCGGAGCGCCGGGCCCTCGGGGATCTGACATTTCCAGGAGAAGAGAGCCGCGCCCGATGCCGCCGATGATAACCAGCGCACCGTGGTAGTGTCAGCCATGGGGGTCAACAACGCCAATCCCACATCGAATGTCAATAATTCCGAGAATTTACGGAGTGAAAATCATCAACAAAAACCGTACAGGTGAGTTCCTACACGCTAGTGCATACAGCGCTCAACATACATGACTTCGCCCCTCCCCATATACAGGGAATATATACGGCGCTCGACATACATGACTCCTCCCCTCCTCATATACAGGGAATATATACGGCGCTCGACATACATGACTCCGCCCCTCCTCATATACAGGGAATATATACGGCGCTCGACATACATGACTCCGCCCCTCCCTATATACAGGGAATATATACGGCGCTCGACATACATGACTCCTCCCCTCCTCATATACAGGGAATATATACGGCGCTCGACATACATGACTCCTCCCCTCCTCATATACAGGGAATATATACGGCGCTCGACATACATGACTCCTCCCCTCCTCATATACAGGGAATATATACGGCGCTCGACATACATGACTCCGCCCCTCCCCATATACAGGGAATATATACGGCGCTCGACATACATGACGGCGCCCCTCCCCATATACAGGGAATATATATGGCGCTCGACATACATGACTCCGCCCCTCCCCATATACAGGGAATATATACGGCGCTCGACATACATGACTCCGCCCAAACAGGTCTGTCAGGAGACCTTCCCTTCCAGAACCCACATCTTCTATAGGACACCATACTACAAACTCCTCCCACAAATGCCGGCCATTGATTGCACACAAGATTTGGTCATTTGAACACACAAAAGTATTTTTCCTAACAAATTCATCCCAGACCATGCTGCAAAAATGATCACACCCCAATGAAAGTCTTGGGTGCAAAGCTAAATTTTAGACACAAGAGATTCCTAACGAACAAGAATTCAGCTCCAGGTGAGTCTAATTATTCATTATACAGGCGTCCAGCAGACAGGTGCTTATAAAAGGGCGTTACCTAACAAAAAACCCCGCCCATTTCATGCTGTCAGCAGTGGCACCACATGGAGGAGAAATGTCACAAGGCCTGAGAAAGGAAATCATTTCTTTACGTGAGAAAGGTGACGGCTACAAGAAGATCAGCAAAGCTTTATTTATCAGAATACTGGAGCAAAAGAGATACAAAAATGTAACAAAGATGGAACTGCAACCATCTCACAGAGGCGTCCAGGCCGTCCATGGAAGGTAACACCATGACAGGAGCATCTCCTGATGAGACGGGTTGAAGAAAATCGCCATGTAAGGTCACTGCAGTTCGCTAGAGAAGTGGAAAGCCAAACTGGGGTGAGTGTTCCCGTGACACCATACGGCATACACTGCAAGGAATGGCATGCATGGGTGTCATCCACAAAGGAAGTCTCTCCTAAAGCCCACCTAGAATCTTCCAGGGCCTATGCTGAAAAAGAAGATGACTACTGGGACTCTGTTCTCTGAAGTGACAAGACCAAGATAAAGGTTTCTGGAACTGATGACTTCAAAACTGTATGGTGTCACAAAGGGGAGGAGTACAAAGACAAATGCACGGTGCCTACTGTGAAACATGGTGGTGGCAGGGTCCTTCTGTGGGCTGCATGAGTGCTGCTGGTGTCAGAGAGCTGCATTTCATGGATGGTGTCATGAATTCACAGATGTACTGTTCTATAATGAAGAGAAGGCGCTCCCATCGCTCCGTGCCCTCGATCGTCCAGAATGAGAACGATCCAAAACACACATCTAAGGCCACTGCTGCATTTCTGAAGAAGAACCGGGGGAAGGGATTCTGGGGCCAAGTCTGTCTCCTGATCTGAACCCAATCCAACACCTATGGGGGGTTCTGAGGAGACGAGCTGAGCATCGCTCTCCATCCAGCATCCAGGATCTAAAAGAAGTCGTTCTGGAAGAATGGAAAAAGATCGATGTTGCAATATGTCACCAACTTGTTCCTTCCATGCCTAGAAGACTCGTCCTCACCAATCATGGAGGTCCTACAGAATACTCCATGGAGGAGTTCTTGTTCTGGGGGGGGGGGGAGAAGCATTTGGAGTAAAACTAAAGATTTTGCCATCGAAGTTCTATTACGAACCTTCCTGTCATGTAATGAGCTGAAAAAAAATGTTCGATCAACTCTGATCTGTCCCCATGGTGGAGATCGTTCTTGTGTTCATTGAGAGATTCAAATCTTACTTTTCAAAAGGGCGTCATCATTGATGCTGAGCACTGTAGGTCCTCGGGGGTGGGGGGGACATGTAACCTGCCTTGGTGGGGGGTGTCCTCATTGATGCTGAGCACTGTAGGTCCTCGGGGGTGGGGGGACATGTAACCTGCCTTGGTGGGGCGTGTCCTCATTGATGCTGAGCACTGTAGGTCCTCGGGGGTGGGGGGACATGTAACCTGCCTTGGTGGGGGGTGTCCTCATGTATGCTGAGCACTGTAGGTCCTCGGGGGTGGGGGGACATGTAACCTGCCTTGGTGGGGGGTGTCCTCATTGATGCTGAGCACTGTAGGTCCTCGGGGGTGGGGGGACATGTAACCTGCCTTGGGGGGGGGGTGTCCTCATTGATGCTGAGCACTGTAGGTCCTCGGGGGTGGGGGGACATGTAACCTGCCTTGGTGGGGGGTGTCCTCATTGATGCTGAGCACTGTAGGTCCTCGGGGGTGGGGGGACATGTAACCTGCCTTGGGGGGGGGGTGTCCTCATTGATGCTGAGCACTGTAGGTCCTCGGGGGTGGGGGGACATGTAACCTGCCTTGGTGGGGGGTGTCCTCATTGATGCTGAGCACTGTAGGTCCTCGGGGGTGGGGGGACATGTAACCTGCCTTGGTGGGGGGGGGTCCTCATTGATGCTGAGCACTGTAGGTCCTCGGGGGTGGGGGGACATGTAACCTGCCTTGGTGGGGGGGTGTCCTCATTGATGCTGAGCACTGTAGGTCCTCGGGGGTGGGGGGACATGTAACCTGCCTTGGGGGGGTGTCCTCATTGATGCTGAGCACTGTAGGTCCTCGGGGGTGGGGGGACATGTAACCTGCCTTGGTGGGGGGGGGTCCTCATTGATGCTGAGCACTGTAGGTCCTCGGGGGTGGGGGGACATGTAACCTGCCTTGGTGGGGGGGGGTCCTCATTGATGCTGAGCACTGTAGGTCCTCGGGGGTGGGGGGACATGTCACCTGCCTTGGTGGGAGGGTCCTCATTGATGCTGAGCACTGTAGGTCCTCGGGGGTGGGGGGACATGTAACCTGCCTTGGTGGGGGGGGGTCCTCATGGATGCTGAGCACTGTAGGTCCTCGGGGGTGGGGGGACATGTAACCTGCCTTGGTGGGGGGGTGTCCTCATTGATGCTGAGCACTGTAGGTCCTCGGGGGTGGGGGGACATGTAACCTGCCTTGGGGGGGGGGTCCTCATTGATACTGAGCACTGTAGGTCCTCGGGGGTGGGGGGACATGTAACCTGCCTTGGTGGGGGGGGTCCTCATGGATGCTGAGCACTGTAGGTCCTCGGGGGTGGGGGGACATGTAACCTGCCTTGGTGGGGGGGGGGGTCCTCATTGATGCTGAGCACTGTAGGTCCTCGGGGGTGGGGGGACATGTCACCTGCCTTGGTGGGGGGGGTCCTCATTGATGCTGAGCACTGTAGGTCCTCGGGGGTGGGGGGACATGTAACCTGCCTTGGTGGGGGGGGGGTCCTCATTGATGCTGAGCACTGTAGGTCCTCGGGGGTGGGGGGACATGTCACCTGCCTTGGTGGGAGGGTCCTCATTGATGCTGAGCACTGTAGGTCCTCGGGGGTGGGGGGACATGTAACCTGCCTTGGTGGGGGGGGGGTCCTCATGGATGCTGAGCACTGTAGGTCCTCGGGGGTGGGGGGACATGTAACCTGCCTTGGTGGGGGGGTCCTCATGGATGCTGAGCACTGTAGGTCCTCGGGGGTGGGGGGACATGTCACCTGCCTTGGTGGGGGGGGTCCTCATGGATGCTGAGCACTGTAGGTCCTCGGGGGTGGGGGGACATGTAACCTGCCTTGGTGGGGGGGTCCTCATGGATGCTGAGCACTGTAGGTCCTCGGGGGTGGGGGGACATGTCACCTGCCTTGGTGGGGGGGGGGTCCTCATGAATGCTGAGCACTGTAGGTCCTCGGGGGTGGGGGGACATGTCACCTGCCTTGGTGGGGGGGTCCTCATGGATGCTGAGCACTGTAGGTCCTCGGGGGTGGGGGGACATGTAACCTGCCTTGGTGGGGGGGGGTCCTCATGAATGCTGAGCACTGTAGGTCCTCGGGGGTGGGGGGACATGTCACCTGCCTTGGTGGGGGGGTCCTCATTGATGCTGAGCACTGTAGGTCCTCGGGGGAGGGGGGACATGTCACCTGCCTTGGTGGGGGCGTCCTCATTGATGCTGAGCACTGTAGGTCCTCGGGGGTGGGGGGACATGTCACCTGCCTTGGTGGGGGGGGTCCTCATGGATGCTGAGCACTGTAGGTCCTCGGGGGTGGGGGGACATGTAACCTGCCTTGGTGGGGGGGTCCTCATTGATGCTGAGCACTGTAGGTCCTCGGGGGTGGGGGGACATGTAACCTGCCTTGGTGGGGGGGTGTCCTCATTGATGCTGAGCACTGTAGGTCCTCGGGGGTGGGGGGACATGTAACCTGCCTTGGTGGGGGGGTCCTCATGGATGCTGAGCACTGTAGGTCCTCGGGGGTGGGGGGACATGTAACCTGCCTTGGTGGGGGGGTCCTCATGGATGCTGAGCCCGGATGAAGGGAAAGGTGACGGAACGCGTCGGTTCTCCTGGAAGGGTCAGGAAAGGTGACATCTGTATATACAGAGCTGTGCAAAAGTCTTAGGCAGGTGTGACTCTGAGAGCAAAGAAATCCTTCAGACAGAAATGTTAATAATTCACTTTCATCAACAGAAGAGAAATCCAGATCCCATCAATATTTGGGGTGACCCCCTCCCTGTGATCAGTATTGGGGTGACCCCCTCCCCCCTGTGATCAGTATTGGGGTGACCCCCTCCCCCCTGTGATCAGTATTGGGGTGACCCCCCCTGTGATCAGTATTGGGGTGACCTCTCTCCCCCCTCTGATCAGTATTGGGGTGACCCCCTCCCCCCTGTGATCAGTATTGGGGTGACCTCTCTCCCCCCTCTGATAAGTATTGGGGTGACCCTCCCTGTGATCAGTATTGGGGTGACCTCTCTCCCCCCTCTGATCAGTATTGGGGTGACCCCCCTCCCCTCATATCCTGTGATCAGTATTGGGGTGACCTCTCTCCCCCCTCTGATCAGTATTGGGGTGACCCCCTCCCCCCTGTGATCAGTAATGGGGTGACCTCTCTCCCCCCTCTGATCAGTATTGGGGTGACCCCCCCTGTGATCAGTATTAGGGTGACCTCTCTCCCCCCTCTGATCAGTATTGGAGTGATCCCCCCTGTGATCAGTATTGGGGTGACCCCCCTGTGATCAGTATTGGGGTGACCCCCTCCCCCCTGTGATCAGTAATGGAGTGACCCCCCCTGTGATCAGTATTGGGATGACCCCCCTGTTATCAGTATTCGGGTGACCTCTCTCCCCCCTCTGATTAGTATTGGGGTGACCCCCCCTGTGATCAGTATTGGAGTGACCCCCCTGTGATCAGTATTGGGGTGACCCCCTCCCCCCTGTGATCAGTATTGAGGTGACCCCCTCTCCCCCCTGTGATCAATATTGGGGTGACCCCCCCTGTGATCAGTATTGGGGTGACCTCTCTCCCCCCTGTGATCAGTATTGGGGTGACCCCCCCTGTGATCAGTATTGGGGTGACCCCCCCTGTGATCAGTATTGAGGTGACCCCCTCTCCCCCCTGTGATCAGTATTGGGGTGACCCCCCCTGTGATCAGTATTGAGGTGACCCCCTCTCCCCCCTGTGATCAGTATTGGGGTGACCCCCCCTGTGATCAGTATTGGGGTGACCCCCCCTGTGATCAGTATTGAGGTGACCCCCTCTCCCCCCTGTGATCAGTATTGGGGTGACCCCCCCTGTGATCAGTATTGAGGTGACCCCCTCTCCCCCCTGTGATCAGTATTGGGGTGACCCCCCCCTGTGATCAGTATTGGGGTGACCCCCCCTGTGTTCAGTATTGGGGTGACCCCCCTTTGTCTTGCACCCCGTGAAGGACCTCGGCAGGTGGGTCGCTCTCTGTCCATCTCGGAGGAGCCCAGATCTTCTGTGGATGTCGGTCGCCTCCAATCCTTCTGTCTCTTCATGTCACCCCAGAGAGACTCCATGATGGGGAGATCAGGGCTCTGTGGGGGCCAAATCATCCCTTCCAGGGCCCCTTGTTCTTCTTTACACTGAAGGTAGTTCCTAATGACATTGGCTGGATGTTGGGGGGGGAGTTGCCCTGCTAAAGAAAACATTTGGAGCCAATCACAGGCCTCCCTGATGGTGTGGATGATGGAGAAGTCTCTGCCGGGATTTCTCAGCATTGAGGACACCATTGATCCCGGACAAATCTCCAACTCCACTGGCAGAAATACAGCTCCAAACCTGCAGGGAACCTCCACCATGCTTCACAGTTGGCTGCAGACACTCATTGTACCGCCCTCCAGCCCTTCCCCCAACAAACTGTCTCCAGCTACAGCCAAATATTTCACATTGTGACTCCTCAGTCCGGAGCCCCCACTGCCATCTCCCTCCCCCCACTCCCTGTTTCCTGCATAGTTGGGTCGCTGAGCTGCGTTTCCACATCGGAGACTTCTTGGTCGATATTCTTCCATGAAGACACTTCTAGCCGGACTTCTCTGGACAGTAGATGGGAGTACCCGGGTACCACCGGTTTCCTCCAGTCCTGTGCCGATGGCGCTGATGGACATCTTCTGATGTGGAAGTAAGTATGACGTGTCCTTCATCTGCTGCATTATATTTCCTTGGCTGACCACCGTGTCTACACTCCTCCAACATTCCCCGACCACTGCGTCTACACTCCTCCAACATTCCCCGACCACTGCGTCTACACTCCTCCAACATTCCCCCACCACTGCGTCTACACTCCTCCAACATTCCCCCACCACTGCGTCTACACTCCTCCAACATTCCCCGACCACTGCGTCTACACTCCTCCAACATTCCCCGACCACTGCGTCTACACTCCTCCAACATTCCCCCACCACTGCGTCTACACTCCTCCAACATTCCCCGACCACTGCGTCTACACTCCTCCAACATTCCCCAACCACTGCGTCTACACTCCTCCAACATTCCCCGACCACTGCGTCTACACTCCTCCAACATTCCCCAACCACTGCGTCTACACTCCTCCAACATTCCCCGACCACCGTGTCTACACTCCTCCAACATTCCCCAACCACTGCGTCTACACTCCTCCAACATTCCCCAACCACTGCGTCTACACTCCTCCAACATTCCCCGACCACCGTGTCTACACTCCTCCAACATTCCCCAACCACTGCGTCTACACTCCTCCAACATTCCCCAACCACTGCGTCTACACTCCTCCAACATTCCCCGACCACTGCGTCTACACTCCTCCAACATTCCCCAACCACTGCGTCTACACTCCTCCAACATTCCCCGACCACTGCGTCTACACTCCTCCAACATTCCCCGACCACCGTGTCTACACTCCTTCAACATTCCCCAACCACTGCGTCTACACTCCTCCAACATTCCCCGACCACTGAGTCTACACTCCTCCAACATTCCCCGACCACTGCGTCTACACTCCTCCAACATTCCCCAACCACTGCGTCTACACTCCTCCAACATTCCCCGACCACTGCGTCTACACTCCTCCAACATTCCCCGACCACTGCGTCTACACTCCTCCAACATTCCCCAACCACTGCGTCCACACTCCTCCAACATTCCGCGACCACTGCGTCTACACTCCTCCAACATTCCCCAACCACTGCGTCTACACTCCTCCAACATTCCCCGACCACTGCGTCTACACTCCTCCAACATTCCCCGACCACTGCGTCTACACTCCTCCAACATTCCCCGACCACTGCGTCTACACTCCTCCAACATTCCCCGACCACTGCGTCTACACTCCTCCAACATTCCCCAACCACTGCGTCTACACTCCTCCAACATTCCCCGACCACTGCGTCTACACTCAACGTTACCCCACCACTGCGTCTACACTCCTCCAACATTCCCCGACCACCGTGTCTACACTCCTCCAACATTCCCCGACCACCGTGTCTACACTCCTCCAACATTCCCCGACCACCGTGTCTACACTCCTCCAACATTCCCCGACCACTGCGTCTACACTCCTCCAACATTCCCCGACCACTGCGTCTACACTCCTCTAACATTCCCCAACCACTGCGTCTACACTCCTCCAACATTCCCCAACCACTGCGTCTACACTCCTCCAACATTCCCCGACCACTGCGTCCACACTCCTCCAACATTCCCCAACCACTGCGTCTACACTCCTCCAACATTCCCCGACCACTGCGTCTACACTCCTCCAACATTCCCCGACCACTGCGTCTACACTCCTCCAACATTCCCCGACCACTGCGTCTACACTCCTCCAACATTCCCCGACCACTGCGTCTACACTCCTCCAACATTCCCCAACCACTGCGTCTACACTCCTCCAACATTCCCCGACCACTGCGTCTACACTCAACGTTACCCCACCACTGCGTCTACACTCCTCCAACATTCCCCGACCACCGTGTCTACACTCCTCCAACATTCCCCGACCACTGCGTCTACACTCCTCCAACATTCCCCGACCACTGCGTCTACACTCCTCTAACATTCCCCGACCACTGCGTCTACACTCCTCCAACATTCCCCGACCACTGCGTCTACACTCCTCTAACATTCCCCAACCACTGCGTCTACACTCCTCCAACATTCCCCAACCACTGCGTCTACACTCCTCCAACATTCCCCGACCACTGCGTCCACACTCCTCCAACATTCCCCGACCACTGCGTCTACACTCCTCCAACATTCCCCGACCACTGCGTCTACACTCCTCTAACATTCCCCGACCACTGCGTCTACACTCCTCCAACATTCCCCGACCACTGCGTCTACACTCCTCCAACATTCCCCGACCACTGCGTCTACACTCCTCCAACATTCCCCGACCACCGTGTCTACACTCCTCCAACATTCCCCGACCACTGCGTCTACACTCCTCCAACATTCCCCAACCACCGCGTCTACACTCCTCCAACATTCCCCAACCACTGCGTCTACACTCCTCAACATTCCCCGACCACTGCGTCTACACTCCTCCAACATTCCCCAACCACTGCGTCTACACTCAACGTTACCCCACCACTGCGTCTACACTCCTCCAACATTCCCCGACCACTGCGTCTACACTCCTCCAACATTCCCCGACCACTGCGTCTACACTCCTCCAACATTCCCCGACCACTGCGTCTACACTCCTCCAACATTCCCCGGCCACTGCGTCTACACTCCTCATTACCCCACCACTGCGTCTACACTCCTCAACATTCCCCCACCACTGCGTCTACACTCCTCAACATTACCCACCACTGCGTCTACACTCCTCCAACATTCCCCCACCACTGCGTCTACACTCCTCAACGTTACCCCACCACTGCGTCTACACTCCTCAACGTTACCCCACCACTGCGTCTACACTCCTCAACATTACCCCACCACTGCGTCTACACTCCTCAACGTTACCCCACCACTGCGTCTACACTCCTCATTACCCCACCACTGCATCTACACTCCTCCAACATTCCCCGACCACTGCGTCTACACTCCTCAACATTACCCCACCACTGCGTCTACACTCCTCAATATTACCCCACCACTGCGTCTACACTCCTCAACGTTACCCCACCACTGCGTCTACACTCCTCATTACCCCACCACTGCGTCTACACTCCTCAACATTCCCCCACCACTGCGTCTACACTCCTCAACATTCCCCCACCACTGCGTCTACACTCCTCAACGTTACCCCACCACTGCGTCTACACTCCTCAATATTACCCCACCACTGCGTCTACACTCCTCAACATTCCCCCACCACTGCGTCTACACTCCTCAACGTTACCCCACCACTGCGTCTACACTCCTCAACATTACCCCACCACTGCGTCTACACTCCTCAACATTACCCCACCACTGCGTCTACACTCCTCAACATTACCCCACCACTGCGTCTACACTCCTCAACATTCCCCCACCACTGCGTCTACACTCCTCAACGTTACCCCACCACTGCGTCTACACTCCTCAACATTCCCCCACCACTGCGTCTACACTCCTCAACATTACCCCACCACTGCGTCTACACTCCTCAACATTCCCCCACCACTGCGTCTACACTCCTCAACATTACCCCACCACTGCGTCTACACTCCTCCAACATTACCCCACCACTGCGTCTACACTCCTCAACATTCCCCCACCACTGCGTCTACACTCCTCCAACATTACCCCACCACTGCGTCTACACTCCTCAACATTACCCCACCACTGCGTCTACACTCCTCAACGTCACCCCACCACTGCGTCTACACTCCTCAATATTACCCCACCACTGCGTCTACACTCCTCACCGTTACCCCACCACTGTACAGGGAGGGGTAGATTTAGATTGTAGAACGGTTCTCTGAGACTACAGAACTCTTTCCTCCATGACAGGAGAGGCTGGTTTAAGGCTGCCCATACACTATACAATCTTCTTGTACAATTTTTCTTAAAGCCATATAATCAAACCTCAACACTTGCAATTTGTTTGCAATCAGGAAGGTTCTGGTACTACATAGCTGAAGGTAAACCTAAAGGAAATTGAACAAGAAATTGTATAATGTATGGCTAGCTTAAGGTATACGAAGGGTTAACATTCCAGGGTACTTGAAATCCTGCAAAGCCCCTCCCATTTGTGTTCCACACTTGATTGACAGGTAGGTACTCCAGCGCTGTGCGTAGTCTCAGTGAATGGCTCTCCGACACTGACGGAGGGGATATCTCCTCTATACATTGTATTTTGTTCGATGCGTCTGACGCCCTTCTCCTTCCGCAGCGCGCGGTGGAGAATGAACTCCCAGTGGCACTGCACTCCGCTCATATGAGATAATCATACCTTGTGCCGTAGAACGATAATTTACTAACAAAAGCGCTGACCCCCAGCTGAGCCGCCGCCTGCACTCCGGAGGAAATGTAGAAAAAGCATCAAACAGCCGATTAGAGACTAAAATCCCGACAAAGCGATCGCTCTGAGTATTTAACGGGAAAAAAAGAAATCTAAACAATAAGCGGCGCATGATTGAAAAGTCTCGAAATGTTTTGTTTAGGAGAACTTTGTGTTGATTTTTTGTGTTTTTATTTTGCAAAACATTATTTTTATGTGACTAATAAATTGGAGGAGAGGAAATAAAAGGAAAAATATCGGAATTGTGTGAAGTAAAGATGAATGATGGGAATTCTTCGAGGGCTTGTCAGTCTTAATGCAGATCTCGGAGGGGAATTCCAACTCCCGCCATGCTGAGCTCTGCAGTACAATGCCAACACTTCAAGGGGAGAGTCAGTGCCAAGACCACCCACCGAGCACCAGGAGAGACCCTCTTATATCCTCATCATTCTATGAGGCCCATTAATGTGCTAGAGGTGCTCCTTGGGGATTGTAGTCCGTATGGGCTGCGCAGAATTCAGGATCTCAGCCTCTGATCTACTTTCCCCCAAAGGTCCTCTGTAGTATTGACATTTCTCCAAGAGGCTCCATCTTTATATAAAAATAAGGTCGGCTAAGGATGGAGGTCGGAGCCGGTGAAGAATACTTTTTTTTAACTTGTTTATGACACTGGGCCCCGGACCCTAAAAACCAACAAAGCGATGGCCAGGACACCTCTTATGTCCAGAACTTCGACAGTAAAAAATAGGTCCCTCAGCTTGCTGGATGCAATGAAGGTCTTAGTAGCTGCGACCTTCCATCTGGCTTGTTGGGAAGACGAGATCCTCCCCCTCCAATGTACGGGACTGGTGCTGGTATGGGGTAAAATAAAGCAGAAAGAAAACCATCAACGTGATTGAAGCCATCCTTCAGTGACTGAAGACATTGGGAATTAAACTGCCGAACGCTGAGCCTCCCGCTAGGAACTCAATTTATGAAATTCCTTTCTTTAACTGACCGACATAAAGCAGCACTGAGGGTGGTGGCTGGTTTGTTGTCAGATGGTGTCATTCACGTATCATAGATGGCGCAGGGGGTACCAAACCCCTCTATGGAGGGACAAAATATAAATGGCAAAATGATGACCAGAATACATGGCAGATGGGGCTCAGTGTAGGGAAATGGAAAGTAATGTCCTGGGGGGCTAAAAATATGAATTCAGGTTACATGCCAGGAGGAGAACCTCTGGAGGAATCCATGGTGGATATGGACCTGGAGGTCCTAATAGATGACAATAGCATGCAATGCCAAGCAAGGACCGCAGAATATCAGCATGCATCCAAGAGGAGATTAATTCCAGCACTTTATAGGACTCTGGTCCGGCTACATCTGGAGATGGCTGTCCGGTTCTGGTCACCAGTCCTCATGAAGGATGTGCTGGAACTGGAGAGTCCAGAGAAGGGCAGGAGCTCAGGTATGGGGTATGGAGGAGCTCAGGTATGGGGTATGGAGAAGCTAAGTTACGGGGGATGAAGGAGCTCAGTGATGGGGGATGGAGGAGCTCCGTGATGGGGGATGGAGGAGCTCACTTATGGGGGATGGAGGAGCTCACTTATTGGGGATGGAGGAGCTCACGTATGGGGGATGGATTAGCTCCATTATGGGGGATGGAGGAGCTCAGTTATGAAGGAGGAGCTCACTTATGGGGGATGGATTAGCTCAGTTATGGGGAGATGGAGGAGCTCAGTTATGGGGGATGGAGGAGCTCAGTTATGGGGGATGGAGGAGCTCAGTTGTGGGGGATGGAGGAGCTCAGTTGTGGGGGATGGAGGAGCTCAGTTGTGGGAGATGGAGGAGCTCAGTTGTGGGAGATGGAGGAGCTCAGTTGTGGGGGATGGAGGAGCTCAGTTATGGGGGATGGAGGAGCTCAGTTATGGGGGATGGAGGAGCTCAGTTATGGGGGATGGAGGAGCTCAGTTGTGGGGGATGGAGGAGCTCAGTTGTGGGAGATGGAGGAGCTCAGTTATGGGGGATGGAGGAGCTCAGTTGTGGGAGATGGAGGAGCTCAGGTATTGGGGATGGAGGAGCTCAGGTGTGAGGAATGACAACAAACAATAAAACGTATTCTCCCTGGAGAAGAGACGCTGAAGAGGGGAGATGACAGAGAGTGACTTGGATTTTTTTAGCCCCTCTTACCGTACGTCTCAGACTTTTATGTGTGAAGGGAGTCAAGGATTTCATTTTCACCCATTTTCACCTCGTGTGTTGGGTCCAGGCACGGACCAGGAACTGGGGACCTCCTCGGTGAATGATATCTGCCGATCTCCAGCCTTGAATTAGAACGTATTGATTGTCCACAAGAGAGAGAAGAACAAAAACCCCAAAACCCCCCAATTTGTAAGGGACTCTCAAGGCACCATCCTAACGCACAGCAAATATAGGAAAACAATCATTTGTATGAGTTCACACAACAATGGCGGACAATGACAACCACCAATATAAAAAGTATGTAAAGGATACAGAAACGTTCATAAAACCTAAAGTTGAAGTCGCATTCCATCGCTTAGTGACGCGTTTCGCCGTTCACAATCGCTTCATCAGGGACTTCATGCAACACCACATAAGTTGATAACCAATTACCGCTGGTTCCACCTCTGGGGATATTTGACGCAACTGGTGGTTCGCGTATCGATTATTTCTTTTTGGGACGCGCAGCCCACGACGGCTCTCTTTGGCCCCGCCTCCCCTCTTTCTGGCCCAGTGTCCGGTAAGCTTTGTTCAGGGGGAGGTGTCATGATATAGGGGCCCTGCCGATTATTAATTTTGGCTCAATCCTCTCATCAATGTCCCCAATTATTGATTCCCTCTGTCACGGTCTGGCTCAGGTTCAAAGACCAGTTGCTACAGCAGTGTAAGGCTTACCTGAAACCAGCAGGATGGGTCCACCAGCGGGTCCCCCTGGGAATGACGCGGGCTCACCTGAGATGCGGGGTCTAAGCATCCACCGGTCTTCCCCAGAGCTCCTAATGGTGGAGATGGATTTGGCTGCGTGTTAGTACCAGGTCGAAGATCTCAGGATCACCCACCAGGGAATGAGTACGCTGGAAACCAAAAGCGGATCAATCAGTTTAGGGATCAGACAGAAGCGGAGTCAGTCACAAGGCAAGGGTTGGCCACAAATGGTAGTAGATGAGGATGAGGCAGAATCGTAGTCCAGGAACAAGCCAAGGGTCGGTCACAAATGGTAGTAGATGAGGATGAGGCAGAATCGTAGTCCAGGAACAAGCCAAGGGTCGGTCACCAATGGTAGTAGATGGGGATGAGGCAGAATCGTAGTCCAGGAACAAGCCAAGGGTCGGTCACAAATGGTAGTAGATGAGGATGAGGCAGAATCGTAGTCCAGGAACAAGCCAAGGGTCGGCCACAAATGGTAGTAGATAGGATGAAGCAGAATCGTAGTCCAGGAACAAGCCAAGGGTCGGCCACAAATGGTAGTAGATGAGGATGAAGCAGAATCGTAGTCCAGGAACAAGCCAAGGGTCGGTGACAAATGGTAGTAGATGGGGATGAGGCAGAATCGTAGTCAGTAGCAAGCCAAGGGTCGGTCACAAATGGTAGTAGATGGGGATGAGGCAAAATCGTAGTCCAGGAACAAGCCAAGGGTCAGCCACAAATGGTAGCAGATGAGGATGAGGCAGAATCGTAGTCCAGGAACAAGCCAAGGGTCGGTCACAAATGGTGGTAGATGAGAATGAGGCAGAATCGTAGTCCAGGTACAAGCCAAGGGTCGGTCACAAATGGTAGTAGATAGGATGAAGCAGAATCGTAGTCCAGGAACAAGCCAAGGGTCAGTCACAAATGGTAGTAGATGAGGATGAAGCAGAATCGTAGTCCAGGAACAAGCCAAGGGTCGGTCACCAATGGTAGTAGATGGGGATGAGGCAGAATCGTAGTCCAGGAACAAGCCAAGGGTCGGTCACCAATGGTAGTAGATGGGGATGAGGCAGAATCGTAGTCCAGGAACAAGCCAAGGGTCGGTCACCAATGGTAGTAGATAGGATGAAGCAGAATCGTAGTCCAGGAACAAGCCAAGGGTCGGTCACAAATGGTAGTAGATAGGATGAAGCAGAATCGTAGTCCAGGAACAAGCCAAGGGTCGGTCACAAATGGTAGTAGATAGGATGAAGCAGAATCGTAGTCCAGGAACAAGCCAAGGGTTGGTGACAAATGGTAGTAGATAGGATGAGGCAGAATCGTAGTCCAGGAACAAGCCAAGGGTCAGCCACAAATGGTAGCAGATGAGGATGAGGCAGAATCGTAGTCCAGGAACAAGCCAAGGGTCGGTCACAAATGGTAGTAGATGGGGATGAGGCAGAATCGTAGTCAGTAGCAAGCCAAGGGTCGGTCACAAATGGTAGCAGATGGGGATGAGGCAGAATCGTAGTCCAGGAACAAGCCAAAGGTCGGTCACAAATGGTAGCAGATGAGGATGAGGCAGAATCGTAGTCCAGGAACAAGCCAAGGGTCGGTCACAAATGGTAGCAGATGGGGATGAGGCAGAATTGTAGTCCAGGAACAAGCCAAGGGTCGGTCACAAATGGTAGTAGATAGGATGAAGCAGAATCGTAGTCCAGGAACAAGCCAAGGGTCGGCCACAAATGGTAGTAGATGAGGATGAAGCAGAATCGTAGTCCAGGAACAAGCCAAGGGTCGGTGACAAATGGTAGTAGATGGGGATGAGGCAGAATCGTAGTCAGTAGCAAGCCAAGGGTCGGTCACAAATGGTAGTAGATGGGGATGAGGCAAAATCGTAGTCCAGGAACAAGCCAAGGGTCAGCCACAAATGGTAGCAGATGAGGATGAGGCAGAATCGTAGTCCAGGAACAAGCCAAGGGTCGGTCACAAATGGTGGTAGATGAGAATGAGGCAGAATCGTAGTCCAGGTACAAGCCAAGGGTCGGTCACAAATGGTAGTAGATAGGATGAAGCAGAATCGTAGTCCAGGAACAAGCCAAGGGTCAGTCACAAATGGTAGTAGATGAGGATGAAGCAGAATCGTAGTCCAGGAACAAGCCAAGGGTCGGTCACCAATGGTAGTAGATGGGGATGAGGCAGAATCGTAGTCCAGGAACAAGCCAAGGGTCGGTCACCAATGGTAGTAGATGGGGATGAGGCAGAATCGTAGTCCAGGAACAAGCCAAGGGTCGGTCACCAATGGTAGTAGATAGGATGAAGCAGAATCGTAGTCCAGGAACAAGCCAAGGGTCGGTCACAAATGGTAGTAGATAGGATGAAGCAGAATCGTAGTCCAGGAACAAGCCAAGGGTCGGTCACAAATGGTAGTAGATAGGATGAAGCAGAATCGTAGTCCAGGAACAAGCCAAGGGTTGGTGACAAATGGTAGTAGATAGGATGAGGCAGAATCGTAGTCCAGGAACAAGCCAAGGGTCAGCCACAAATGGTAGCAGATGAGGATGAGGCAGAATCGTAGTCCAGGAACAAGCCAAGGGTCGGTCACAAATGGTAGTAGATGGGGATGAGGCAGAATCGTAGTCAGTAGCAAGCCAAGGGTCGGTCACAAATGGTAGCAGATGGGGATGAGGCAGAATCGTAGTCCAGGAACAAGCCAAAGGTCGGTCACAAATGGTAGCAGATGAGGATGAGGCAGAATCGTAGTCCAGGAACAAGCCAAGGGTCGGTCACAAATGGTAGCAGATGGGGATGAGGCAGAATTGTAGTCCAGGAACAAGCCAAGGGTCGGTCACAAATGGTAGTAGATAGGATGAAGCAGAATCGTAGTCCAGGAACAAGCCAAGGGTCGGTCACAAATGGTAGTAGATGGGGATGAGGCAGAATCGTAGTCCAGGAACAAGCCAAGGGTCGGTCACAAATGGTAGTAGATGAGGATGAGGCAGAATCGTAGTCCAGGAACAAGCCAAAGGTCGGTCACAAATGGTAGTAGATGAGGATGAGGCAGAATCGTAGTCCAGGAACAAGCCAAGGGTCGGTCACAAATGGTAGTAGATAGGATGAAGCAGAATCGTAGTCAGTAGCAAGCCAAGGGTCAGTCACAAATGGTAGTAGATAGGATGAAGCAGAATCGTAGTCCAGGAACAAGCCAAGGGTCAGTCACAAATGGTAGTAGATAGGATGAAGCAGAATCGTAGTCCAGGAACAAGCCAAGGGTCGGTCACAAATGGTAGTAGATGGGGATGAGGCAGAATCGTAGTCCAGGAACAAGCCAAGGGTCGGTCACAAATGGTAGTAGATGAGGATGAGGCAGAATCGTAGTCCAGGAACAAGCCAAAGGTCGGTCACAAATGGTAGTAGATGAGGATGAGGCAGAATCGTAGTCCAGGAACAAGCCAAGGGTCGGTCACAAATGGTAGTAGATAGGATGAAGCAGAATCGTAGTCAGTAGCAAGCCAAGGGTCAGTCACAAATGGTAGTAGATAGGATGAAGCAGAATCGTAGTCCAGGAACAAGCCAAGGGTCGGTCACCAATGGTAGTAGATGAGGATGAGGCAGAATCGTAGTCCAGGAACAAGCCAAGGGTCGGTCACCAATGGTAGTAGATAGGATGAAGCAGAATCGTAGTCCAGGAACAAGCCAAGGGTCGGTCACCAATGGTAGTAGATAGGATGAAGCAGAATCGTAGTCCAGGAACAAGCCAAGGGTCGGTCACCAATGGTAGTAGATGGGGATGAGGCAGAATCGTAGTCCAGGAACAAGCCAAGGGTCGGTCACCAATGGTAGTAGATGAGGATGAGGCAGAATCGTAGTCCAGGAACAAGCCAAGGGTCGGTCACCAATGGTAGTAGATAGGATGAAGCAGAATCGTAGTCCAGGAACAAGCCAAGGGTCGGCCACAAATGGTAGTAGATGAGGATGAAGCAGAATCGTAGTCCAGGAACAAGCCAAGGGTCGGTCACAAATGGTAGTAGATGAGGATGAGGCAGAATCGTAGTCCAGGAACAAGCCAAAGGTCGGTCACAAATGGTAGTAGATGAGGATGAGGCAGAATCGTAGTCCAGGAACAAGCCAAGGGTCGGTCACAAATGGTAGTAGATAGGATGAAGCAGAATCGTAGTCAGTAGCAAGCCAAGGGTCAGTCACAAATGGTAGTAGATAGGATGAAGCAGAATCGTAGTCCAGGAACAAGCCAAGGGTCGGTCACCAATGGTAGTAGATGAGGATGAGGCAGAATCGTAGTCCAGGAACAAGCCAAGGGTCGGTCACCAATGGTAGTAGATAGGATGAAGCAGAATCGTAGTCCAGGAACAAGCCAAGGGTCGGTCACCAATGGTAGTAGATGGGGATGAGGCAGAATCGTAGTCCAGGAACAAGCCAAGGGTCGGTCACCAATGGTAGTAGATGGGGATGAGGCAGAATCGTAGTCCAGGAACAAGCCAAAGGTCGATAACAAAGGTGTAGACGGCAGCAGTAGAGACAAGCGGGATATTGTCTGGGAAGGCACAATAATCTGGCAAGGAGGAAGTGAATGGACATGACTTTTATAGAAAGTTCATGGGAGGAGCAAGGGGTTCAAGGTTCAAGACAAACAGGGCCAAGGCAGGATCATCCAAAGAATTGTCAAGGGAGTTGTCCAGCATTCCAGGTGGCTCAGTGAGAAGAAACATTGCCTCTCACTGTAGAAGGCCCAGGTTTAATCCCAGGTTCTGACACCCTCATTAATCCCTTGTGGCCAGAGGAAACCCATCCTCAATTAATGTCCCACTCTTGTGTGCCAAATGTTCCCAAATTCAATTAACATATCTCCTTTCCTGGCATCCTGCTTTATGGCCCCAAAATGCAGCCTTAGTGTCTCCTCCATGTTGTCCTGCCACCAGAGATAGCGAGATTCACACCTCTCCTCAGAGAGCTGTGAACCTCCTACTGGGATGTTCTGGGCAAGGGTGTCAGACTGACACCTCCCTGACCTGTCATCCACAGCGCGGGCAAAAAGAGTTCCCGCGCTTGCAGATGTCCCTGGAAAAAGGTCACGCTCACGAGAAGTATGGCCCATGTCCAGGGGCGTGCCTTGTTGCCGAAGCGAGGAGGCACGCCGGCCCACCCACAGTTGCCAGGACGACCGGAGAGTGTCCCGCATCAGCTTAAGAATGCTGATGCCGGGCTCTCTGGCGTTCCCATTCCATTCCGCTGTGCAGTCAGGGAGGGAGCCCAGCTATGGCGGGACCCTCGTGACCAGACTCTGCTGAGACCCCCAAGCCTAGGGGGGAGATCGCTGGCCAGCCACCTGAGACCCCAGTTAAGGGGATTGTCTGCCAGCCACCTGAGACCCCAGCTAAGGGGATTGTCTGCCAGCCACCTGAGACCCCAGCTAAGGGGATTGCCTGCCCGCTGCATGAGACCCCAAGTCTAGGGGAGAGACTGCCTGTCAGCTGCCGGAGACCCCCAAGCCTAGGAGAGGGACTACCCGCCTCCTCCGGACCCCAACAGGTACCTGTGTCCTATTACCTTACCCCTGGGAGACCGGACACCCTGTTGGATCCGTGAACGTATGTCTCCCCATTTTACCTGAACTGTTCCTGTGATGACCCCTTTCCCCTTGTTGGATTACAATCTTCCACAGAGACTTTTCCTTTGCCCTTGGTGCTGGACTATAAGAGCTTTAGCCCCCTTCTCGCTGTCCCCCCTGGTGGCGAGACCACCCTCCCGGCAATCCCCCCCATTGAGTGACTGTCATTTTTTGTCTCAATAAAGCTTTGTTCGTTTGCCATCTGCTCTGTGTGTTCTGTCCTGCCTGCCCTCTGTCACAGGAGGGATTTTTGGAGCCACACATTCAGAACCCTCTCAGGAACCAGCAGTAACTGGGTACCAACTCATGTGGTGTCCCTGATGAAGCAGCTGTGAGCTGCGAAACGCGTCAGAACAATGGGATGCCATGTCAGTTCTAACTGTATGGTTGTATCAACCTTTCTGTATCCTTTGTATACATTTTATATTGGTGGTTGTCATTGTTGTGTGAACTCATACAAATGATTGTTTCCTTATATTTACATAGTTACATAGTTCCATCGTTACATAGTTACATCGTTACATTGTTACATCGTTATATCGTTACATAGTTACATCGTTACATCGTTATATCGTCACATAGTTACATCGTTACATCGTTATATCGTCACATAGTTACATCGTTACATAGTTACATCGTTACATAGTTACATCGTTATATAGTTCCATCGTTACATAGTTACATCGTTATATCGTTACATAGTTACATAGTTACATAGTTACATCGTCACATCGTCACATAGTTCCATCGTTACATAGTTACATCGTTATATCGTTATATCGTTACATCGTTACATCGTTACATAGTTACATCGTTACATCGTTACATCGTTACATCGTTACATCGTTACATAGTTACATCGTTACATCGTTACATAGTTCCATCGTTACATAGTTACATAGTTCCATCGTTACATAGTTACATAGTTCCATCGTTACATCGTTACATAGTTCCATAGTTACATCGTTACATCGTCACATAGTTCCATCGTTACATAGTTACATCGTTACATAGTTACATTGTTACATCGTCACATAGTTTTATCGTTACATAGTTACATCGTTACATCGTTACATAGTTACATCGTTACATCGTCACATAGTTACATCGTTACATAGTTACATCGTTACATCGTTACATAGTTACATCGTTACATCGTCACATCGTCACATAGTTACATCGTTACATCGTTACATAGTTACATCGTTACATCGTCACATAGTTACATCGTTACATCGTTACATAGTTACATCGTTACATCGTCACATAGTTACATCGTCACATCGTCACATAGTTACATCGTTACATCGTTACATAGTTACATCGTTACATCGTCACATCGTCACATAGTTACATCGTTACATCGTTACATCGTTACATAGTTACATCGTTACATCGTTACATCGTCACATAGTTACATCGTCACATAGTTACATCGTTACATCGTCACATAGTTCCATCGTTACATAGTTACATAGTTACATCGTTACATCGTCACATAGTTACATCGTTACATAGTTACATCGTTACATCGTTACATAGTTACATCGTTACATCGTCACATAGTTCCATCGTTACATAGTTCCATAGTTACATAGTTACATCGTTACATCGTTACATAGTTCCATCGTTACATAGTTACATCGTTACATCGTTACATCGTTACATCGTTCCATCGTTACATAGTTACATCGTTACATCTTTACATCGTTACATAGTTACATCGTTACATCGTTACATCGTTACATAGTTACATAGTTACATCGTTACATCGTTACATAGTTCCATAGTTACATCGTTACATCGTCACATAGTTCCATCGTTACATAGTTACATTGTTACATCGTCACATAGTTACATAGTTCCATCGTTACATCGTTACATAGTTACATCGTTACATCGTTACATCGTTACATAGTTCCATCGTTACATCGTTACATCGTTACATCGTTACATAGTTACATAGTTCCATCGTTACATCGTTACATCGTTACATAGTTACATCGTTACATCGTTACATCTTTACATCGTTACATAGTTACATAGTTACATCGTTACATCGTTACATAGTTACATCTTTACATCGTTACATCTTTACATCGTTCCATAGTTCCATAGTTACATAGTTCCATAGTTACATCGTTACATCGTTACATCGTTACATCGTTACATCGTTACATCGTTACATAGTTACATAGTTAGTCTGGCTGAAAAAATACAAAAGTCCATCCAGTTCAACCATAGAAAAAAACAAGTTATAATCCTCCACCCACAGTTGATCCAGAGGAAGGCAAAAACCCAGCAAAGCACGATCCGATCTGCTCCTGCAGGGGAAAAAATTCCTTCCTGACACCCCGAGAGGCAATCAGATATTCCCTGGATCAATATTCGGATACTCCCGGGATCAATAATCGGATACTCCCGGGATCAATATTCGGATATTCCCGGGATCAATATTCGGATACTCCCGGGATCAATGTTCGGATCTTCCCGGGATCAATATTCGGATACTCCCGGGATCAATATTCGGATACTCCCTGGATCAATATTCGGATACTCCTGGGATCAATATTCGGATATTCCCGGGATCAATATTCGGATCTTCCCGGGATCAATATTCGGATCTTCCCGGGATCAATATTCGGATACTCCCGGGATCAGTATTCGGATACTCCCGGGATCAATATTCGGATCTTCCCGGGATCAATATTCGGATCTTCCCGGGATCAATATTCGGAGATTCCCGGGATCAATATTCGGAGATTCCCGGGATCAATATTCGGATCTTCCCGGGATCAATATTCGGAGATTCCCGGGATCAATATTCGGATCTTCCCGGGATCAATATTCGGATATTCCCGGGATCAATATTCGGATCTTCCCGGGATCAATATTCGGAGATTCCCTGGATCAATAATCGGATCTTCCCGGGATCAATATTCGGATCTTCCCGGGATCAATATTCGGAGATTCCCTGGATCAATAATCGGATCTTCCCGGGATCAATATTCGGATCTTCCCGGGATCAATATTCGGAGATTCCCTGGATCAATAATCGGATATTCCCGGGATCAATATTCGGATATTCCCGGGATCAATATTCGGCTCTTCCCGGGATCAATATTCGGATACTCCCTGGATCAATATTTGGATCTTCCCGGGATCAATATTCGGAGATTCCCGGGATCAATGTTCGGAGATTCCCGGGATCAATATTCGGATATTCCCGGGATCAATGTTCGGATACTCCCGGGATCAATATTCGGATCTTCCCAGGATCAATATTCGGATACTCCCGGGATCAATATTCGGATCTTCCCAGGATCAATATTCGGATACTCCCGGGATCAATATTCGGATCTTCCCGGGATCAATATTCGGATACTCCCGGGATCAATATTCGGATACTCCCGGGATCAATATTCGGATACTCCCGGGATCAATATTCGGATCTTCCCGGGATCAATATTCGGATACTCCCGGGATCAATATTCGGATACTCCCTGGATCAATATTCGGATCTTCCCGGGATCAATATTCGGATACTCCCGGGATCAATATTCGGATACTCCCGGGATCAATATTCGGATACTCTCGGGATCAATATTCGGATACTCCCGGGATCAGTATTCGGATACTCCCGGGATCAATATTCGGATACTCCCGGGATCAATATTCGGATCTTCCCGGGATCAATATTCGGATATTCCCGGGATCAATATTCGGATCTTCCCGGGATCAATATTCGGATACTCCCGGGATCAATATTCGGATCTTCCCGGGATCAATATTCGGCTCTTCCCGGGATCAATATTCGGAGATTCCCGGGATCAATATTCGGATCTTCCCGGGATCAATATTCGGAGATTCCCGGGATCAATATTCGGATCTTCCCGGGATCAATATTCGGATCTTCCCAGGATCAATGTTCGGATATTTCTGGGATCAATATTCGGATCTTCCCGGGATCAATATTCGGATCTTCCCGGGATCAATATTCGGAGATTCCCTGGATCAATAATCGGATCTTCCCGGGATCAATATTCGGATCTTCCCGGGATCAATATTCGGAGATTCCCGGGATCAATATTCGGATATTCCCGGGATCAATATTCGGATACTCCCTGGATCAATATTTGGATCTTCCCGGGATCAATATTCGGAGATTCCCGGGATCAATGTTCGGAGATTCCCGGGATCAATATTCGGATATTCCCGGGATCAATGTTCGGATACTCCCGGGATCAATATTCGGATACTCCCGGGATCAATATTCGGATCTTCCCAGGATCAATATTCGGATACTCCCGGGATCAATATTCGGATCTTCCCAGGATCAATATTCGGATACTCCCGGGATCAATATTCGGATCTTCCCAGGATCAATATTCGGATACTCCCGGGATCAATATTCGGATCTTCCCGGGATCAATATTCGGATACTCCCGGGATCAATATTCGGATCTTCCCGGGATCAATATTCGGATACTCCCGGGATCAATATTCGGATACTCCCGGGATTAATATTCGGATACTCCCGGGATCAATATTCGGATACTCCCGGGATCAATATTCGGATCTTCCCGGGATCAATATTCGGAGATTCCCGGGATCAATATTCGGATCTTCCCGGGATCAATATTCGGATATTCCCGGGATCAGTATTCGGATATTCCCGGGATCAATGTTCGGATATTCCCGGGATCAATATTCGGATCTTCCCGGGATCAATATTCGGATCTTCCCGGGATCAATATTCGGAGATTCCCTGGATCAATAATCGGATCTTCCCGGGATCAATATTCGGATCTTCCCGGGATCAATATTCGGATCTTCCCGGGATCAATATTCGGAGATTCCCTGGATCAATAATCGGATATTCCCGGGATCAATATTCGGCTCTTCCCGGGATCAATATTCGGATACTCCCTGGATCAATATTTGGATCTTCCCTGGATCAATATTCGGATATTCCCGGGATCAATGTTCGGAGATTCCCGGGATCAATATTCGGATATTCCCGGGATCAATGTTCGGATACTCCCGGGATCAATATTCGGATACTCCCGGGATCAATATTCGGATCTTCCCAGGATCAATATTCGGATACTCCCGGGATCAATATTCGGATCTTCCCGGGATCAATATTCGGATACTCCCGGGATCAATATTCGGATACTCCCGGGATCAATATTCGGATCTTCCCGGGATCAATATTCGGATACTCCCGGGATCAATATTCGGATCTTCCCGGGATCAATATTCGGATACTCCCGGGATCAATATTCGGATCTTCCCGGGATCAATATTCGGATCTTCCCGGGATCAATATTCGGATACTCCCGGGATCAATATTCGGATACTCCCGGGATCAATATTCGGATACTCCCGGGATCAATATTCGGATCTTCCCAGGATCAATATTCGGATACTCCCGGGATCAATGTTCGGATCTTCCCGGGATCAATATTCGGATCTTCCCGGGATCAATATTCGGATCTTCCCGGGATCAATATTCGGATACTTCCGGGATCAATATTCGGATCTTCCCGGGATCAATATTCGGATCTTCCCGGGATCAATATTCGGATCTTCCCGGGATCAATATTCGGATCTTCCCGGGATCAATATTCGGATACTCCCGGGATCAATATTCGGATCTTCCCGGGATCAATATTCGGCTCTTCCCGGGATCAATATTCGGATCTTCCCGGGATCAATATTCGGATCTTCCCGTTATATTCTGTGTATTAGTCCGGACATATTGAGGGTTTTTCTTCCCTCTTCGGACTTCTCTGTGGGCGGGGACTCCATGCGCCCATCTCCTGAGTTGTAGAACTCTTCCTGTTCATTGATTGGTCATCCCTTCCACCAATGGATTGTGTTCCTATGGGATGCTGGCGGTATTGGGCTGTCCAGCCCGGTGCTGATTGATTCCCAATAGCTCTCTAAGCCAGGTCCAGGCCCTGATATTGGCGCACCGTCCCTGGCGGGCAGCTCCCCTCCCCCACATGGCAGAACGCGGCGTATTGCGCAGCCCAAGGAGCGCCATCCTCCCGCCCGCCATGATGCTCCGTGTTCTGACTGCATGTAATTACACGGTTAGCGTGGCGTCATTCTTTCCTGATGACACTTGAAGACAGAAGTGACAATGAAAACCCCGGAGGCCGGGGGGGGGGGGTAGATTAGTGTAAAGGGATAAACAGAGAGAAGCTCGGCGCGGCGGGAGGACGTTATCAAAGGGGGGAAAAGTCATTTCAGCAATCAGGAGGTGTTAACTCGTCTCGCCTGCCGCTGATATTACCAGACGCTTCGACGCCGTTCGCAGAACGCGACATTTGGAGGGAAAAACCCGGAATTAAACTTTAATTTATATTTATGAACCATTCTGTGAATTATTTAACCCGAGCCGAACGCACGAGGGACCCGCGACCGACTGCCGTCCATCTGTGGCCTTCCACCTCTACGTGTGCTTTTCCTCTGGACGTAGCTCAGTCTCGGCGGGGGATGTCATGGCCACATACAGGATATATCACCAAGGGCGGGGGTGGGGCGTGCTGAGACTTGAACCCGCCATTGATGCTCCAGTGGTCCCGAAGGTTGGAGGAACTCCGGACTATCTCTACCCCTCCAGCCAATCCATTAACCCCTCAAGGCCTAGAGACTGGATCTGTATACGGGAACACATCAGGACCACATTATTCCGAGGTCTTCCGGGTCCAAGGAGCTGCCATCCTGGCCTGGACTTAGGCTGGACGATCGAGATATTTGTGAAATATATTCGCCCCGCATTCGCCTTGGGACCCGACGTGTGTGCCGGTCTCCTCGCCTTCATCCATCCTTCTGCTGATTCTTTGTGTTTTGTTACCTCCTGAAGAAGCACTAAAGCACGAAACATGTTGAGTCAAGTTACCCTGAGCCGTGACACCCTGAGCCATGACACCCCGAGCCATGACACCCCGAACCATGACACCCCGAGCCATGACACCCTGAACCATGACACCCTGAGCCATGACACCCCGAGCCATGACACCCCGAGCCATGACACCCAGAGCCATGACACCCTGAGCCATGACACCCCGAGCCATGACACCCCGAGCCATGACACCCCGAGCCATGACACCCTGAACCATGACACCCCGAGTCATGACACCCTGAGCCATGATACCCTGAGCCATGACACCCTGAACCATGACACCCTGAGCCAGCTACCCTTAACCATGACACCCTGAGCCATGACACCCCGAGCCATGACACCCTGAACCATGACACCCCGAGTCATGACACCCCAAGCCATGACACCCCGAACCATGACAACCTGAGCCATGACACCCCGAGCCCATGACACCCCGAGCCATGACACCCGGAGCCATGACACCCTGAACCATGACACCCCGAGCCATGACACCCCGAGCCATGACACCCTGAGCCATGACACCCTGAACCATGACACCCCGAGTCATGACACCCTGAGCCATGATACCCTGAGCCATGACACCCTGAACCATGACACCCTGAGCCAAGCTACCCTTAACCATGACACCCCGAGCCATGACACCCCGAGCCATGACACCCTGAACCATGACACCCCGAGTCATGACACCCCAAGCCATGACACCCCGAACCATGACAACCTGAGCCATGACACCCCGAGCCATGACACCCCGAGCCATGACACCCCGAGCCATGACACCCCGAACCATGACACCCCGAGCCATGACACCCTGAGCCATGACACCCTGAACCATGACACCCTGAGCCATGACACCCTGAGCCAAGCTACCCCGAGCCATGACACCCTGAGCCATGACACCCTGAGCCATGACACCCTGAACCATGACACCCTGAGCCATGACACCCTGAGCCAAGTTACCCCGAGCCATGACACCCTGAGCCAAGCTACCCTGAGCCATGACACCCTGAACTATGACACCCTGAGCCATGACACCCTTGACACCAGAATGCTCCGATTGCACCGTATGTACGGTCCTAGCCAGGAGTTGCGGGGTTGCATAGACCTCGGGATGGTTACCACAATACTGGACTCTTTCTATTGTTTGTTGCATTTTTATGTTGAATGAATTCTTTTATATGATGTTAAAATAAAAATCCGTTTTTATCAAATGCTAAGGAGGGATTTACTAAAGACAAACAGGCGCTGCACTCTGCAAAGTGCTGTTGTTCCAGATCTTAATAAATGAGCAGAAGCTCTGCTGACTTCCATCATCCAATCATCAATTTTCCTTGCAGGTGATTGGATATTCCTTGCAAAGTGAATCTTTACCTCATTTACAAAGCTGTGGAGGAATTGCACCTTGTATGGCGCACAGTCTATTTGCCTTCATGGTCATCACCAGGGTGAGCTGGCGGGAGGAAGTGCAGGGGCCACAGGTATCCCCCACACCCAGGAGCAGCACAATGGCGGCATTGGAAGACAAGGGCCACAGGTATCCCCCACACCCAGGAGCAGCACAATGGCGGCATTGGAAGACAAGGGCCACAGGTATCCCCCACACCCAGGAGCAGCACAATGGCGGCATTGGAAGACAAGGGCCACAGGTATCCCCCACACCCAGGAGCAGCACAATGGCGGCATTGGAAGAGAAGGGCCACGGACAAGGGCCACAGGTATACCCCACATCCAGGAGCAGCACAATGGCGGCATTGGAAGACAAGGGCCACAGATATCCCCCACACCCGGGAGCAGCACAATGGCGGCAGTGGAAGACAAGGGCCACGGACAAGGGCCACAGGTATCCCCCACACCCAGGAGCAGCACAATGGCAGCAGTGGAAGACAAGGGCCACAGGTATCCCCCACACCCGGGAGCAGCACAATGGCGGCATTGGAAGACAAGGGCCACAGGTATACCCCACATCCAGGAGCAGCACAATGGCGGCATTGGAAGACAAGGGCCACAGATATCCCCCACACCCGGGAGCAGCACAATGGCGGCAGTGGAAGACAAGGGCCACGGACAAGGGCCACAGGTATCCCCCACACCCAGGAGCAGCACAATGGCAGCAGTGGAAGACAAGGGCCACAGGTATCCCCCACACCCGGGAGCAGCACAATGGCGGCATTGGAAGACAAGGGCCACAGGTATACCCCACATCCAGGAGCAGCACAATGGCGGCATTGGAAGACAAGGGCCACAGATATCCCCCACACCCGGGAGCAGCACAATGGCGGCAGTGGAAGACAAGGGCCACGGACAAGGGCCACAGGTATCCCCCACACCCAGGAGCAGCACAATGGCGGCATTGGAAGACAAGGGCCATGGACAAGGGCCACAGGTATACCCCACATCCAGGAGCAGCACAATGGCGGCATTGGAAGACAAGGGCCACAGATATCCCCCACACCCGGGAGCAGCACAATGGCGGCAGTGGAAGACAAGGGCCACGGACAAGGGCCACAGGTATCCCCCACACCCAGGAGCAGCACAATGGCAGCAGTGGAAGACAAGGGCCACAGGTATCCCCCACACCCGGGAGCAGCACAATGGCGGCATTGGAAGACAAGGGCCACAGGTATACCCCACATCCAGGAGCAGCACAATGGCGGCATTGGAAGACAAGGGCCACAGATATCCCCCACACCCGGGAGCAGCACAATGGCGGCAGTGGAAGACAAGGGCCACGGACAAGGGCCACAGGTATCCCCCACACCCAGGAGCAGCACAATGGCGGCATTGGAAGACAAGGGCCATGGACAAGGGCCACAGGTATACCCCACATCCAGGAGCAGCACAATGGCGGCATTGGAAGACAAGGGCCACAGATATCCCCCACACCCGGGAGCAGCACAATGGCGGCAGTGGAAGACAAGGGCCACGGACAAGGGCCACAGGTATCCCCCACACCCAGGAGCAGCACAATGGCAGCAGTGGAAGACAAGGGCCACAGGTATCCCCCACATCCGGGAGCAGCACAAAGGAGGAAGTGGAAGACAAGGGCGACAGGTATCCCCCACACCCGAGAGCAGCACAATGGCGGCAGTGGAAGACAAGGGCCACAGGTATCCCCCACACCCGGGAGCAGCACAATGGCGGCAGTGGAAGACAAGGGCCACAGGTATCCCCCACACCTGGGAGCAGCACAATGGCGGCATTGGAAGACAAGGGCCACAGATATCCCCCACACCCGGGAAGCAGCACAATGGCGGCAGTGGAAGACAAGGGCCACGGACAAGGGCCACAGGTATCCCCCACACCCAGGAGCAGCACAATGGCAGCAGTGGAAGACAAGGGCCACAGGTATCCCTCACACCCGGGAGCAGCACAATGGCGGCATTGGAAGACAAGGGCCACAGGTATCCCCCACACCCAGGAGCAGCACAATGGCGGCAGTGGAAGACAAGGGCCACAGGTATCCCCCACACCCAGGAGCAGCACAAAGGTGGCAGTGGAAGACAAGGGCCACAGGTATCCCCCACACCCGAGAGCAGCACAATGGCGGCAGTGGAAGACAAGGGCCACAGGTATCCCCCACACCCGAGAGCAGCACAATGGCGGCAGTGGAAGACAAGGGCCACAGGTATCCCCCACACCCGGGAGCAGCACAATGGCGGCAGTGGAAGACAAGGGCCACAGGTATCCCCCACACCCGGGAGCAGCACAATGGCGGCAGTGGAAGACAAGGGCCACAGGTATCCCCCACACCCGGGAGCAGCACAAAGGCGGCAGTGGAAGACAAGGGCCACAGGTATTCCCCACACCCGGGAGCAGCACAAAGGCAGCAGTGGAAGACAAGGGCCACAGGTATCCCCCACACCCGAGAGCAGCACAATGGCGGCATTGGAAGACAAGGGCCACAGGTATCCCCCACACCCGGGAGCAGCACAAAGGCGGCAATGGAAGATAAGGGCCAGACAAGGGCCACAGGTATCCCCCACACCCGGGAGCAGCACAATGGCGGCAGTGGAAGACAAGGGCCACAGGTATCCCCCACACCCGAGAGCAGCACAATGGCGGCATTGGAAGACAAGGGCCACAGGTATCCCCCACACCCGAGAGCAGCACAATGGCGGCAGTGGAAGACAAGGGCCACAGGTATCCCCCACACCCGGGAGCAGCACAATGGCGGCAGTGGAAGACAAGGGCCACAGGTATCCCCCACACCCGGGAGCAGCACAATGGCGGCAGTGGAAGACATGGGCCACAGGTATCCCCCACACCCGGGAGCAGCACAAAGGCGGCAGTGGAAGACAAGGGCCACAGGTATCCCCCACACCCGGGAGCAGCACAATGGCGGCAGTGGAAGACAAGGGCCACAGGTATCCCCCACACCCGGGAGCAGCACAATGGCGGCAGTGGAAGACAAGGGCCACAGGTATCCCCCACACCCGGGAGCAGCACAAAGGCGGCAGTGGAAGACAAGGGCCACAGGTATCCCCCACACCCGAGAGCAGCACAATGGCGGCAGTGGAAGACAAGGGCCACAGGTATCCCCCACACCCGGGAGCAGCACAATGGCGGCAGTGGAAGACAAGGGCCACAGGTATCCCCCACACCCGGGAGCAGCACAATGGCGGCAGTGGAAGACAAGGGCCACAGGTATCCCCCACACCCGGGAGCAGCACAAAGGCGGCAGTGGAAGACAAGGGCCACAGGTATCCCCCACACCCGGGAGCAGCACAATGGCGGCAGTGGAAGACAAGGGCCACAGGTATCCCCCACACCCGGGAGCAGCATAATGGCGGCATTGGAAGACAAGGGCCACAGGTATCCCCTACACCCGGGAGCAGCACAAAGGCGGCAGTGGAAGACAAGGGCCAGACAAGGGCCACAGGTATCCCCCACACCCGGGAGCAGCACAATGGCGGCATTGGAAGACAAGGGCCACAGGTATACCCCACATCCAGGAGCAGCACAATGGCGGCAGTGGAAGACAAGGGCCACAGGTATCCCCCACACCCGGGAGCAGCACAATGGCGGCATTGGAAGACAAGGGCCACAGGTATCCCCCACACCCGGGAGCAGCACAATGGCGGCATTGGAAGACAAGGGCCAATAAAAGTATAGAGGATTCTTTACAGTTTAGAAGTGAAGGATCAATTTAACGTTCCCTCCAGCTGAGACCCCAGAACAGAACATTACAGATCCAGAACCGCTTCCTCTTCACAATTGTTGTCCCCGAGATGAAGACAGAACATAAATTGGACTTACAAATAACAACAAACTGCGCCAATACAAACTGCGCCAATATATACTGCGCCAATATATACTGCGCCAATATAAACTGCGCCAATATATACTGCGCCAATATATACTGCGCCAATATAAACTGCGCCAATATATACTGCGCCAATATATACTGCGCCAATATAAACTGCGCCAATATAAACTGCGCCAATACAAACTGCGCCAATATATACTGCGCCAATATAAACTGCGCCAATACAAACTGCGCCAATATATACTGCGCCAATACAAAGTGCGCCAATATATACTGCGCCAATATATACTGCGCCAATATAAACTGTGCCAATTTAAACTGCGCCAATATAAACTGCGCCAATATATACTGCGCCAATATAAACTGCGTCAATACAAACTGCGCCAATATATACTGCGCCAATACAAACTGCACCAATATATACTGCGCCAATACAAACTGTGCCAATATATACTGCGCCAATATAAACTGCGCCAATATAAACTGCGCCAATACAAAGTGCGCCAATACAAAGTGCGCCAATACAAACTGCGCCAATATAAACTGCGCCAATACAAACTGCACCAATACAAAGTGCGCCAATACAAAGTGCGCCAATCTAAACTGCGCCAATACAAAGTGCGCCAATACACGAGCACGTTACGCCACTCTCTTCCTGGCCTCGTGGTTGTCGGGGGGGGATGGGAATGTAATTGGTCCCGGTTTCCTCCCCCCAGCACCAGGTATGGCTCATGTCTGCCTCCCGAGATCTCGGAGCGATCCCCGCGGCGCTGACTGGAAGGGCCGGAGATGAGCCGCCATCTATCTCCCCTCCTGGGAGACCCGGGACACCAAAGTGATATCAGCCACAGTGTAATCATCATCAGTCCGCACCAAATGAAAGCCCCCAATCCTCCAGTCATGGCGATCCGTCACCCCCGGCGTGTGATGAACCGATCTTCCTGGCCGAATGTAATAACAGAAAAAATGTCCTCCTGGGAAACAGAATATTCATCATGGAGTCTCATCGGGGGCGTCATGGGGCCCGCTGTCGGGGTCCTATCAGTCAGAAGAGGAAGGGTGGTTTGTGCCAGCAAAGCAGAAAGAAAATTGGAAGGAAAGAAAATGGATTCCCCATCAGCAGAGTTCGGGGGAGGGGACCCCTGGGTGACGCTGAGCACCTCCCCCCCCCCACAATAGAAATCACAATGTGAGAAATAAAGAACTTGTATCCTGAATTGTATCCTAGAATTACATCCACTCCCCAGAATTAGGTGTAATGGCCCTTTAAGTGATAGCGTGTAATTACACCCCCATGCCCCTCCCCCCCATGTTATATATAAGTGACTGAGATTTGAGTTCATTGTTTCAGATCTTAAGGCCATGGACTCTCTAGAACATTCCCGGAACATTCGGTTCCCAGAGATACGAGGATTTCCCCGCGGCTCCCCCATTACTTATATATATAATGAATGTTTAGTACATTCTGCCAGTCAGTTACTGAAATGATTCTCTACTGTGATTTGCTCTTCACAAAGTAGGGTGAGATGGACCCATCATTGGTGATCGCAAAGTAGAGTGAGATGGACCCATCATTGGTGATCGCACAGTAGGGTGAGATGGACCCATCATTGGTGATCACACAGTAGGGTGAGATGGACCCATCATTGGTGATCGCAAAGTAGGGTGAGATGGACCCATCATTGGTGATCGCAAAGTAGGGTGAGATGGACCCATCATTGGTGATCGCACAGTAGGGTGAGATGGACCCATCATTGGTGATCGCAAAGTAGGGTGAGATGGACCCATCATTGGTGATCGCAAAGTAGGGTGAGATGGACCCATCATTGGTGATCGCACAGTAGGGTGAGATGGACCCATCATTGGTGATCACACAGTAGGGTGAGATGGACCCATCATTGGTGATCGCACAGTAGGGTGAGATGGACCCATCATTGGTGATCGCACAGTAGGGTGAGATGGACCCATCATTGGTGATCGCACAGTAGGGTGAGATGGACCCATCATTGGTGATCGCACAGTAGGGTGAGATGGACCCATCATTGGTGATCACACAGTAGGGTGAGATGGACCCATCATTGGTGATCGCAAAGTAGGGTGAGATGAACCCATCATTGGTGATCGCAAAGTAGGGTGAGATGAACCCATCATTGGTGATCGCAAAGTAGGGTGAGATGGACCCATCATTGGTGATCGCAAAGTAGGGTGAGATGAACCCATCATTGGTGATCACGCAGTAGGGTGAGATGGACCCATCATTGGTGATCGCAAAGTAGGGTGAGATGGACCCATCATTGGTGATCGCAAAGTAGGGTGAGATGAACCCATCATTGGTGATCACACAGTAGGGTGAGATGGACCCATCATTGGTGATCGCAAAGTAGGGTGAGATGAACCCATCATTGGTGATCGCAAAGTAGGGTGAGATGAACCCATCATTGGTGATCGCAAAGTAGGGTGAGATGAACCCATCATTGGTGATCACGCAGTAGGGTGAGATGGACCCATCATTGGTGATCGCAAAGTAGGGTGAGATGGACCCATCATTGGTGATCGCACAGTAGGGTGAGATGGACCCATCATTGGTGATCACGCAGTAGGGTGAGATGGACCCATCATTGGTGATCGCACAGTAGGGTGAGATGGACCCATCATTGGTGATCACACAGTAGGGTGAGATGGACCCATCATTGGTGATCGCACAGTAGGGTGAGATGGACCCATGATTGGTGATCACGCAGTAGGGTGAGATGGACCCATCATTGGTGATCGCACAGTAGGGTGAGATGGACCCATCATTGGTGATCGCACAGTAGGGTGAGATGGATGCCATCACTGGTGATCGCAAAGTAGGGTGAGATGGACCCATCATTGGTGATCGCACAGTAGGGTGAGATGGACCCATCATTGGTGATCGCACAGTAGGGTGAGATGGACCCATCATTGGTGATCACACAGTAGGGTGAGATGGACCCATCATTGGTGATCGCACAGTAGGGTGAGATGGACCCATGATTGGTGATCACGCAGTAGGGTGAGATGGACCCATCATTGGTGATCGCACAGTAGGGTGAGATGGATGCCATCATTGGTGATCGCAAAGTAGGGTGAGATGGACCCATCATTGGTGATCGCACAGTAGGGTGAGATGAACCTATCATTGGTGATCGCACAGTAGGGTGAGATGGACCCATCATTGGTGATCGCACAGTAGGGTGAGATGGACCCATCATTGGTGATCGCACAGTAGGGTGAGATGGACCCATCATTGGTGATCGCACAGTAGGGTGAGATGAACCTATCATTGGTGATCGCACAGTAGGGTGAGATGGATGCCATCATTGTGATCGCAAAGTAGGGTGAGATGGATGCCATCATTGTGATCGCAAAGTAGGGTGAGATGGATGCCATCATTGTGATCGCAAAGTAGGGTGAGATGGACCCATCATTGGTGATCGCACAGTAGGGTGAGATGGACCCATCATTGGTGATCGCACAGTAGGGTGAGATGGACGCCATCATTGGTGATCACGCAGTAGGGTGAGATGGACGCCATCATTGGTGATCGCACAGTAGGGTGAGATGGAGCCATCATTGGTGATCGCACAGTAGGGTGAGATGGACCCATCATTGGTGATCGCAAAGTAGGGTGAGATGGAGCCATCATTGGTGATCGCACAGTAGGGTGAGATGGACGCCATCATTGGTGATCGCACAGTAGGGTGAGATGGATGCCACCATTGGTGCTCAAGCAGTAGGGTGAGATGGAGCCATCATTGGGGATCGTACAATAGGGTGAGATGGATGCCATCATTATTTTTGGGTAACTAGGCACTGCCATGAGGGATATGGACCAATGTACAGGGGGGGAGGGTCTATTCATGGAAAGGAGGGCACTGCCATCGGGTACCAATACCATTCCTATCCTTTCCTTCAATTGATTGACAACATTTTTGGTTGGAGTTCCATTTATAGAGGAATTGAATGGCGCCAATAATGAGGAGGTGAGAGCGAGTAATTATGTTTTATCAGTATTGCGCAGCGATTGGTTTGGCGGTTTTTGCTGGAGTGGCGGAAACACGCAGCTTTTTATACTAATGGAAAACGTTCTCTGCCAATTTAACCTTCTAATTGGCTTCTGTCTGTTTAGTGGAAGTTCACAGCACCGGAGACGATAAAAACCATTGTGATGATTGAGACGCTCATCTCCTACAGAACAGCTTGTCAGCGACTTGATCAGCAGCAGGACATGCCAGATTAAGGTGTACGGGATTCGGGTGTGCGGGATTCGGGTGTGCGGGATTCGGGTGTGCGGGATTCGGGTGTGCGGGATTCGGTTGTGCGGGATTCGGGTGTGCGGGATTCGGTTGTGCGGGATTCGGGTGTGCGGGATTCGGGTGTGCGGGATTCGGGTGTGCGGGATTCGGTTGTGCGGGATTCGGGTGTGCGGGATTCGGGTGTGCGGGATTCGGGTGTGCGGGATTCGGTTGTGCGGGATTCGGGTGTGCGGGATTCGGGTGTGCGGGATTCGGGTGTGCGGGATTCGGGTGAGCTGGATTCAGGGGTTTGGGAGTCAATCATGTGGGATTTAGGTGTAGAAGATTTGGGTGTGCAGGATTCAGGTTTGCAGGATTCAGGTGGCCCGAGGGCCTGGAGTTGGACTTTAGGCAGACATCTTTTTATTTGCTCCCAAACCAGAACACACATGAATCACGAGGTATGGGTTTGAGTGTTGGCCAAAATCTGGAGGTCACCAACCACACCGAGGGTCTTCATTTCATGTAAGTCCTAGTAGACCTGGATTGGGTGATGTCTGGGGCTAAGCTCATGAGAAGACTCTCTATCAATGTCCATCAGTTCATTCCCAGAGAATTAGGGATCACCGTCTATTCCAGGATCCTGCAAGAAGGCCAAGTGGTGTCACCCAGGTGAGCAGGCGGGTGTAAGTCATTTTAACATTTTTCTTCCAGTGTTCTCTCCTTCACAGTTGGTGGGGTGAGGGTCATCTTTAACCGACCCATACCAGTGCTACTCTATTGGGTGGGCATTCATTCCTCAAAGACCTAAGGCCAGAAAGGGGTTAAAGTAATTCCTTGAAGCACCGAAAAGGAAAATGAAGCAAACACAAATCCAAGCAACTCCGACCTCTGAATACATATTTCCTTTGACCTGCTTTGGAGACTAATCAATGAGCAGATTAAGGCATTTTCTGTCTGTAGAAAAGTTGCGGTAAAAATACTTGTGAGGGTGACAACCCGATCTCCCATTATCTATTCATGGAAAATATTGGTGGATCGTTCCTAAAGTACCGATAATGTTGATGATCTCACATCCGAATTCACATTCAGTATAATGAACCTCTGGGGATCTGCAGGTCGTGCAGACAGAACATGTGACTCTGCTAGAGGGATCGTACGATGTGGCGCAGTTCTCTTGTCTGCCAGGGAAAGGGTTAAGTGGCATCAAGTCAGAGGGGCTGTTATAGGGGAACACCTTAGTGACGTCCCCGGAGATGGAAGTCAGTTTACTGGTTGATCCCCCCAGATGCGTCTTCCGAAGTCTCTATTAGAGACCCGGGCAGGCTCCGCTGTCCCTCATGGGCTTTGCACAGGCGTTCATTCCGTTACACTGGCCCTTCTCTCCCTGCTGGTTACCATGGCAACTGTCTCCGGCGGTGGCTTCTGGGTACCGCTCATTGAAAACCGAACAATACACCCACCATAATGATACAAAGTGGGATGTGAAAGGCGTGCGTGGGCTTTAAACATGCCAACAAACACTGGATATTTATGTGACTTCCAAGAAGAGGAAGAAGTAGATGAAGATGAAGAGGAAGACAAAGAAAAAAAGAAGATGAAGTAGACGAATAAAAAGATGAAGATGAAAAAGAAGAAGAAGAGGAAGGAGGAGGAGGAGGAGGAGGAGGAGGAGGAGAAGGAGAAGAAGAAGATAAAGAAGAAGATGATGGAAAAGAAGATGATGAGGAAGAAGAAGTAGAAGAAAAAGAAGATGAAGATGAAGTATAAAAAAATAAAAAAGAAGAAGATGAAGATGATGATGATGAAGAAGAAGATTAAGAAGAAGATGATGAAGATGAAAAAGAAGATGACGATGATGAAGAAGAAGAAGATGAAGAAAAAGGAGAAGATGATGATGATGAAGAAGAAGATTAAGAAGAAGATGATGAAGATGAAAAAGAAGATGACGATGATGAAGAAGAAGAAGATGAAGAAAAAGGAGAAGATGAAGATGATGGAGAAGATGAGGAATATGATGATGAAGAAGATGATGTAAAAGATGATGATGAAGAAGAAAAGAAAAAGAAGAACATGAAGAAGTAGAAGAAAAAGGGATGAAGAAAATGAAGATGAAATAGAAGATGAAGAAGAAGATGAAGAAGAAAGACAATGTCACCCTTTTGTGTAGAAAGGTAGAAGGAAATGATAAGATGAGGCTCATCTCTCACACCAACAATCTGCTATCGTCTGACTTCAGATTCCACACGCTGCCTCCGAATAGTTTCATTGTGAAATGTCTACAACTGGCCACCTAACAGTCTGCTGGGTCTCCTGACCAATGAGAAGGAGGGGTGACTCATCTAAAGTGGGCGCAGATCAATAAACATTGATGAACCCGTTCAGTTTGATTATAAAGTCAATAAATGATAACTCCAAGATCCATATTGTACACGGCTCCAAAAAATGAAAGGCAGACTGTAATCCGAGTCGCATGAAGTCGATGAACCTCCTGGGATATGGATCTGGTCAGGTAAGTCGCAGAGGGGGTTGTTCATCAGTTTCAGCTGCTTTGGTGTTCATGAAATTAACAATCGGTGCACTAGATGGGCAACAATGAGACGACCCCCAAAACAGGAATGGTTTTACAGGTGGAGGTCACTGACATATTTTTTCCTACTCATCTTTTCTGACTGTTTTTCACTAGCCGGAAGGTTTGCTGTGTCTCCCAGCACAGTCTCAAGAGCATGGAGGAGATTCCAGGAGACAGGCAGTTCCTCTAGGAGGGCTGGACAGGGCCGTAGAAGGTCCTTAACCCATCAGCAGGACCGGTATCTGCTCCTTTGTGCAAGGAGGAACAGGATGAGCCCTGCCAGAGCCCTACAAAATGACCTCCAGCAGGCCACTGGTGGGAATATCTCTGACCAAACAATCAGAAACAGACTTCATGAGGGTGGCCTGAGGGCCCGACATCCTCTAGTGGGCCCTGTGCTCACTGCCCGGCACCACAGAGCTGGATTGGCATTGGCCATTGAACACCAGAATTGGCAGGTCCACCACTGGCGCCCTGTGCTTTTCACAGATGAGAGCAGGTTCCCCCTGAGCACATGTGACAGACGTGAAAGGGTCTGGAGAAGCCGTGGAGAACGTTCTGCTACCTGTAACATGGTTCAGTATGACCGTTGTGGTGGTGGGTCAGTGATGGTCTGGGAGGGCATATCCATGGAGGGACACACAGACCTCTACAGGCTAGACAATGGCACCCTGACTGCCATTGGGTATCGGGATGAAATCCTTGGGCCCATTGTCAGACCCTACACTGGTACAGTGGGTCCTGGGTTCCTCCTGGTGAAGTGGGTCCTGGGTTCCTCCCAGTGCGGTGGGTCTTGGATTCTTCCTGGTGCAGTGGGTCCTGGGTTCCTCCTGGTGCAGTGGGTCCTGGGTTCCTCCTGGTACAGTGGGTCCAGGGTTCCTCCTGGTGCACGCCAATGCCTCCCCCATGTGGGGGGAGTATGCAGGCAGTTCCTGGAGGATGAAGGAATTGATACCATTGAATGGCCCCCACGCTCGCCTGACCTAAATCCAATAGAACCCCTCTGGGATGTCATGTTTCGGTCCATCCGACGCCTCCAGGTTGCACCTCAGACTGTCCAGGAGCTCAGCGATGTCCTGGTCCAGAGCTGGGAGGAAATTATGGCCCCCCCCTGTATACAGTATATATATAAATACATTTCTGGCCCCCCATATACAGTATATATATATATATTTCTGGCCCCCCATATACAGTATATATATATATTTCTGGCCCCCCATATACAGTATATATATATATTTCTCGCCCCCCATATACAGTATATATATATATTTCTCGCCCCCCATATACAGTATATATATATATTTCTCGCCCCCCATATACAGTATATATATATATATTTCTCGCCCCCCTGTATACAGTATATATATATATATTTCTCGCCCCCCTGTATACAGTATATATATATATTTCTGGCCCCCCATATACAGTGTATATATATATTTCTCGCCCCCTATATACAGTGTATATATATATTTCTCGCCCCCCATATACAGTGTATATATATATTTCTGGCCCCCCATATACAGTATATATATACATTTCTCGCCCCCATATACAGTATATATATATCCCTCCTGTATACAGTATACATGGCCCTGTGTATCTCCCATGATGCATCTCTCTTTCACACAATGGAAGCAGCGCGGTTCTTTTGCCGCCATTTCTGTGGGCGGGGACATTTGCGGCGTTGGTACTTTGCTGTCACTTCTCGTTGACGCGCGGCGGGCTCTCCCATCACACTTGGCTGACAACGGTCTCGGTTGTCGCATTCGCAGCTCCATTAACACTTTGTTAAGGCCGATCTCCCACGCCGCTCCTCGCCGATTCCTAATAGCCGGGCGCCGCTCTCCTCGCACCTGGCTGACACCGCACCTGACTCTTCATTGCAGTCAATCTCACCCTCATTCCTCTTCGTCACATCGAATTTCTGCTCCTGTCCGTCATGCCGCTGCCTGGGGCGGTTTGGGACGGGTGGGGGGAGGGCTGAGCGCCGTTTCCCCGGCTCTGCTGCTGAGCTGACGGCACAAATCAATGGTTTCCATTACAGCCGGTACAGGTGGTGGGCTGACAACGGACGCTAATAGAATTAGTTGTCAGCGGACGGGCGAGTGGGTGAGCTGCACCGGGAAACGTCTCTCCCTGAATGAGCTCCGTGGGATCCCCATCCTCCGTACATGGATAGGGAAGAGAGCAGACACATTTCCCAGTCACTTCCTGGATTCTGGCCTAGGCCACAATGATGGCTGCCATCCCAGGAGTCTTCATGGGAGGAGGGGCTTTTCCATATAAGACACACCCTCCTGCCTGCATGCCTGAGCTAAGGGCAGATAGATTCCAGGAAGTAAATGCTGCATGAATTATCTGCCCTTACTCAAGACGGCCGCAGCTAGAAATGCTAGGGGGGGAGGGGTTCAAAGTGATTTCTCAACAGAATAAAGCATGGAGATATGGATGGATGGAGACATGAATGGATGGAGACATGGATGGATGGAGACATGGATGGATGGATGGATGGATGGATGGAGATATGGATGGATGGAGACATGGATGGATGAATGAAGACATGGATGGATGGAGACATGGATGGATGGATGGAGACATGGATGGATGGAGACATGGATGGATGGAGATATGGATGGATGGAGACATGGATGGATGAATGAAGACATGGATGGATGGAGACATGGATGGATGGATGGAGACATGGATGGATGGAGACATGGATGGATGGAGACATGAATGGATGAATGAAGACATGGATGGATGGAGACATGGATGGATGGAGACATGGATGGATGGAGATATGGATGGATGGAGACATGGATGGATGAATGAAGACATGGATGGATGGATGGAGACATGGGTGGATGGAGATATGGATGGATGGAGACATGGATGGATGAATGAAGACATGGATGGATGGAGACATGGATGGATGGAGACATGGATGGATGGAGACATGGATGGATGAATGAAGACATGGATGGATGGAGACATGGATGGATGGAGACATGGATGGATGGAGATATGGATGGATGGAGACATGGATGGATGAATGAAGACATGGATGGATGGAGACATGGATGGATGGATGGAGACATGGATGGATGGAGACATGGATGGATGGAGACATGAATGGATGAATGAAGACATGGATGGATGGAGACATGGATGGATGGAGACATGGATGGATGGAGATATGGATGGATGGAGACATGGATGGATGAATGAAGACATGGATGGATGGATGGAGACATGGATGGATGGAGATATGGATGGATGGAGACATGGATGGATGAATGAAGACATGGATGGATGGAGACATGGATGGATGGAGACATGGATGGATGGAGATATGGATGGATGGAGACATGGATGGATGAATGAAGACATGGATGGATGGAGACATGGATGGATGGATGGATGGAGACATGGATGGATGGAGACATGGATGGATGGAGACATGGATGGATGGATGGAGACATGGATGGATGGAGACATGGATGGATGGATGGAGACATGGATGGATGGATGGAGACATGGATGGATGGATGGATGGAGACATGGATGGATGGAGACATGGATGGATGGATGGAGACATGGATGGATGGATGGATGGAGACATGGATGGATGGAGACATGGATGGATGGATGGATGGAGACATGGATGGATGGAGACATGGATGGATGAATGAAGACATGGATGGATGGAGACATGGATGGATGAATGAAGACATGGATGGATGGAGACATGGATGGATGGATGGATGGAGACATGGATGGATGAATGAAGACATGGATGGATGGAGACATGGATGGATGAATGAAGACATGGATGGATGGAGACATGGATGGATGGATGAATGAAGACATGGATGGATGGAGACATGGATGGATGAATGAAGACATGGATGGATGGATGGATGGATGGAGACATGGATGGATGAATGAAGACATGGATGGATGGAGACATGGATGGATGGATGGATGGATGGAGACATGGATGGATGGAGACATGGATGGATGAATGAAGACATGGATGGATGGAGACATGGATGGATGGATGGAGACATGGATGGATGGAGACATGGATGGATGGATGGAGACATGGATGGATGGATGAAGACATGGATGGATGGAGACATGGATGGATGAATGAAGACATGGATGGATGGAGACATGGATGGATGGATGGATGGATGGAGACATGGATGGATGAATGAATGAAGACATGGATGGATGGAGACATGGATGGATGAATGAAGACATGGATGGATGGAGACATGGATGGATGGATGAATGAAGACATGGATGGATGGAGACATGGATGGATGAATGAAGACATGGATGGATGGATGGATGGAGACATGGATGGATGAATGAAGACATGGATGGATGGAGACATGGATGGATGGATGGATGGAGACATGGATGGATGGAGACATGGATGGATGAATGAAGACATGGATGGATGGAGACATGGATGGATGGATGGAGACATGGATGGATGAATGAATGAAGACATGGATGGATGGAGACATGGATGGATGAATGAAGACATGGATGGATGGAGACATGGATGGATGGATGGAGACATGGATGGATGGAGACATGGATGGATGGAGACATGGATGGATGGATGGAGACATGGATGGATGGAGACATGGATGGATGGATGGAGACATGGATGGATGGAGACATGGATGGATGGATGGAGACATGGATGGATGGAGACATGGATGGATGGATGGAGTCATGGATGGATGGAGACATGGATGGATGGATGGGGGAGTTTGCTCTGAATATTAAAAATTAATAAATAGCATTTTTGGTTTGTGTGGCTCAGAATCTGCTTGTGGAATGGTGTCACTGACGCTGCTCTGCTCGCTATCCCAGGACCCTGCGCACAGTTCAACGCACAGTTCTACACGAGGTTCTGCTCGAGGTTCTGCACACAGTTCTGCACACGGTTCTGCTCGAGGTTCTACACGAGGTTCTGCTCGAGGTTCTGCACACGGTTCTGCTCACGGTTCTGCTCGAGGTTCTGCACACGGTTCTGCTCGAGGTTCTGCATACGGTTCTGCACACGGTTCTGCTCGAGGTTCTGCATACGGTTCTGCACACGGTTCTGCTCGAGGTTCTGCACACGGTTCTGCTCGAGGTTCTGCACAGCGCTCTGCACACGGTTCTGCTCGAGGTTCTGCACACGGTTCTGCACACGGTTCTGCTCGAGGTTCTGCTCGAGGTTCTGCATACGGTTCTGTACACGGTTCTGCTCGAGGTTCTGCTCGAGGTTCTGCATACGGTTCTGTACACGGTTCTGCTCGAGGTTCTGCACACGGTTCTGCTCGAGGTTCTGCATACGGTTCTGCACACGGTTCTGCTCGAGGTTCTGCACACGGTTCTGCTCGAGGTTCTGCACACGGTTCTGCTCGAGGTTCTGCACACGGTTCTGCTCGAGGTTCTGCACACGGTTCTGCTCGAGGTTCTGCACAGCGCTCTGCACACGGTGAAGACTTGGTTTGTGGATGTATGGTGGAGCACAGGCAGTCCCGGCCCTATAGGGGCCCCATGTAGGGTGTGGTGGTGTGTCTGGTTGCTGATCCGGGGCCCGGGGCCAGAGAGAGGACTAATATAATGGCAGTAAGCTGACCATCCCCGTCTCTTCATAAAAGAAGGAACTCGGACCCCGGACTCGGATCAGAGGCTGTGATTGGATGGTCAGTATTCTGTTCCTGTGGGGGGAGGGGAGGACAGAAGAATCTGCAGGTACAGAATTCGATTTTTATTGCCCTCAATATGACCCCATTGGGGCAGTTTTCTGGTTGTGTCCCCGGGGCCCCCAATGTATTTAGGAATGGCCCTGTGTGCTGAGGAAGGCCAGCTATGTGATCACCCAGAATGCCCCTCCCCCTTCCTCTATGGTCATCCGACAACGCGGTCAGCAAGGAGACAGCTGGACTGATGATCAGTATTCTTCGGCTCCATGCACTGGCCTGGGACAACCACAAGAGGGAGCAATACAGAGAGAGAGCGGGGATGGGGGGTGTCGGCCTCTCACCCCCTGCCTTCCTCTTGATGGCGCTTGTCTGAGAAAAGTGCCCGGAGTTTGAGTCAAGGGCAGCCATCTTGTTTTCTGCGTTGTCAGGCGCCATGCCGGAGGTGGGGGAGGGGATGAAGAACGACACGCAGTTTGTTTCCTGGGGGACGGAACAGAAATGAGATTTTCCTTTCAGCTGTGATGCCCGTGACTGGAACAGGAAGTGAGGGAAATCTGCTGGGCGGTGTCACAGATCGTCCCACACTTCCTCTGCCGGTGACACCATGTAATAGTGGAGCAATGTTTAGCTGTGATTGCCCTGCGGAGGTGGCACTCCCCGGGGGGGGGGGGGGGAGGGTTGACTCTTCTGGCCATGTTTTCCCGGCTGCCCTCTGCAGGGGCAATCCCATAAGAAGGGAGGGAATCCTCTCGGGGGCGCTAGAGGTTCGGTTCCAGGTCTCCCCAGCCAAGGACATGAACTATTACTTGTCCTTAGCCGCCCCTGGTGGGGGCCCAGTCAGGGATCCCGAGGTATGAACGCCGGCTGGACCAACGGACTCCAATGACCTTCTCACCTAAGTAAGGGATGACTACCTCAGGGGGCAATCAGGGGCCCCCGAGGACTCACCAAGGGACACTTAGAAGATGGCGTACAGGAATGGATATGGAAGACTTCTTTGTAGAACTCTTCATACGTTACAACTTCAGTGATGAGCGTTTCACTTCCCTGGTCTGAAGTTCCGTGAGGACAATCCTAAAGGGGTGCAACGCATGAATGGCATACAACAGAAACGGGGACCAGATGGGACCGAGGACAATGTGTTGCCGTTGCCAATGACTGCCAGTCAGGAAGTGGTGACCCGGCAGAGGTGACCCCAGTAGTGGAAGAGCTTTTGTGCTTAGACCCCTTCCCTTGTGAATGGCCCCCCAATATTGGGTCCTGTGAGGTCTCTGGAGATGAGGAGCACTGTGTTGTAGAAGCTTCCTGAAGGCGGGTTGGAATGAGCTAGTTAGGTGCTACCGCGGACGGGAGGGTTGGACTTCATGTTTTTCCAAGGGCCTTTACTTGGTGGGTTTGTTGGGTCCGGCCCACTGGTCCTGTGATATAAAAGGGGGACCAGAAGCCCCTGGGTTGTGGGGAGGGAGAGCCCCCTTGGAAGACTGTAGGAGGTTACGGGAACATGGGGTTCGCCCCGAAGACACCAACCCCCGGGGAATGCCACTGATGGACCTTTATTCACATGGACTCCACCTCTGCAGGTATGCCGGGGCAGCACTTAAGCCTGGCTCAGGATTAGGGACTTCGAGAAAAGACTGTTGTTATCTGTGGGAGTGCAATGCAAGGGCCCGGCACACGGCTACAGTTTGGGGTCATGTTGGGGTATGAAGAGTCAGAACATCTACAGTCATGTTAGTGTATGTTCTATAAATGGTTGCCAGGGGCAGCAGAGGTACAGCCAGTGAGCAGTTGGTCCCTGGAGTGGACCTGTTATATGTGGAGTTACCTCTAGCTCCCTACGCCACTCCCATAGCAACCGGAGCGGAACTGCATTGCAGAGGGCCCCATCCTGACAGAGGTATGGAGGTTCAAGTGCCTGTTGGGGCCCGTGCTATGTGCATGGCGGGGCTCCATGCTGCTACCGGGACCGCTAGTGGGAAATGCTGGACAGGTGGCTGCGGTCGGTGTTCGGCCCGCCTAACTGCAAGCTTCAGTGGAAAGTTGGACTTGTATATGGGGACCCGAGAGGGACTGCAGAACGGTTGTCATGCAAGAGTCAGGGGTGTAATTAGGTTTTGTGCTGCCCCCACCTGGACACTGACCAATGCCCCCCTCCCACTGAGAGAGATCCTGACATTGACCCCTGCCCCCACCTGGACACTGACCAATGCCCCCCCTCCCACTGAGAGAGAGCCTGACATTGACCCCTGCCCCCACCTGGACACTGACCAACGACCCCCCTCCCACTGAGAGAGAGCCTGACATTGACCCCTGCCCCCACCTGGACACTGACCAACGCCCCCCCTCCCACTGAGAGAGAGCCTGACATTGACCCCTGCCCCCACCTGGACACTGACCAATGCCCCCCCTCCCACTGAGAGAGAGCCTGACATTGACCCCTGCCCCCACCTGGACACTGACCAATGCCCCCCCTCCCACTGAGAGAGAGCCTGACATTGACCCCTGCCCCCACCTGGACACTGACCAATGCCCCCCCTCCCACTGAGAGAGAGCCTGACATTGACCCCTGCCCCCACCTGGACACTGACCAACGCCCCCCCTCCCACTGAGAGAGAGCCTGACATTGACCCCTGCCCCCACCTGGACACTGACCAACGCCCCCCCTCCCACTGAGAGAGAGCCTGACATTGACCCCTGCCCCCACCTGGACACTGACCAACGCCCCCCCTCCCACTGAGAGAGAGCCTGACATTGACCCCTGCCCCCACCCAGGAGAGAATTCCACTACCCCCCAGGTGATTGAGAGACACTCATCTTTACAGCTTTACATCCCCGAGAATGAGAGTCGGGCCCTACATACACCATCAAGCAGCCCGCAGCCTCTCTCAGATCCCACCTGGGTCCATTGGTGCGCTTGTCCCTTCTTTCATCCCTTCTTCTGGGGGGAGGTAGTGCTGCCCCCCTGAAAAATGCCGCCCTAGGCAAGTGCCTTGCTTGCCTTGTGGTAAATACACCCCTGGCAAGAGATCGGGGCGTTCGTTCATCTCTGAGAGCAGAGAGCCGCCTTAAGGTCGGGTATTCCCTGACAGCAACCTACGCCTAGGGAGGGTGGTGACCTTCTGCAGGCTGTAGAAGTGATCGGGTGGCTTTACAGTCACCCAAATCGCTTTCAGTGAGAAGCCGACAGAAGGAATGTAAAGACATGGGGGGGGGAGTGGGGCACTCAGCAGTACGCGAAATCTGGTGCCGTTGTGCATAGTGACCAATCAGCTTCCAGGATTCATTGTCAAAGCTTCATGGAACAAGCTGAAGGTAGAAGCCGATTGGCTGCCGAGTCCCCCCCATTGCCAGCAGTCGGGGGGCTGATTATTGGTTCCTGCTGCTGCCAGTATAAGTGCTTTGTCGGTGGCAGTGAAGGGCTCCTCCATCCCTTCCCTGCTCCGCCCAAAACAGGGCGTGGCTATGACACTTTCCTTAATAGAACACAGAAATAAATAGAAAGTGTCAGATCCTCGGGGAGGAGCCACAGAGGAAATGTTTACCAACATTGTGTATCCAGAAATGTTTTCCTTCTGTATCTTCTGTACAATTGTCTTCTTTGCTACAAAATATAGAAAAGAAGAAGATCTGCAATAAAGAAATAAAAGTCTCATTTGTAACAAACACTTCCCAGCAGCAGGGAGGAGCTCACTGCAGCAACGTTTACTAACAAACAACATTGTGTATCCAGAAAAAGGAAACAGAATCTATCTATTTTATGACAGAATCCTTCTTCTTCTGGATCCTCTATAGGCACGACTTTCATTTTCAACTGAAAGCTAAAAAATGCATCGAAAGTGTTCACTTCCTGCTTTCCTACAGCAACAAACTACAACTCCCATCATCCCGTGCTGCGGAGGCTTGCCATGTGTGCAGCTCAGATAGTGGGGTGGGGGAGGGGAGAGGCTACTGGCAGGAAGTGCCATAGAGGAAGGAGATCTGTGCAGTAAGGGGACATTATCTGTAGGAGGCGGCTGTGCTGGAGGAATGAGGGGCCATGAGGTAGGGGACCCCCCCCTTTCCAGGCTGTATGAGGACAGGACCTCCTGATGCCCATGAGATTGAAGACCCCTTGGCTGTATGAGGACAGGACCTGCCGAGAGCCATGAGATAGGAGACCCCCCCCCCCAGCTGTATAAAGACAGGACCTCCTGAGAGCCATGAAATAGGAGACTCCCGGCTGTATGAAGAAAGGACCTCCTGATGGCCATGAGATAGAAGACCCCTGGGCTGTATGAGGACAGGACCTGCTGAGAGCCATGAGATAGGAGACACCCCCCCCCCCCCGGCTGTATGAGGAAAGGACCTCCTGATGGCCATGAGATAGAAGACCCCTCGGCTCTATGAGGACAGGACCTGCTGAGAGCCATGAGATAGGAGACACCCCCCCCCCCCCGGCTGTATGAGGACAGGACCTCTTGAGAACCATGAGAAAGGAGACTCCCCCAGACTGTATAAGGACAGGACCTCCTAAGAGCCATGAGATAGGAGACCCCTAGGCTGTATGAGGATAGGACCTCCTGAAAGCCATGAGATAGGAGACACCCCCCAGCTGAATAGGGACAGGACCTCCTAAGAGCCATGAGATAGGAGACCCCTCGGCTGTATGAGGACAGGACCTCCTGAGAGCCATGCGATAGGAGACCCCTGGGCTGTATGAGGACAGGACCTGCTGAGGGCCATGAGATAGAAGACACGCCCCCCTCCCCCCGGCTGTATGAGGAAAGGACATCCTGATGGACATGAGATAGAAGACCCCTCGGCTGTATGAGGACAGGACCTGCTGAGAGCCATGAGATAGGAGACACCCCCCCCCCCCGGCTGTATGAGGACAGGACCTCTTGAGAACCATGAGAAAGGAGACTCCCCCAGACTGTATAAGGACAGGACCTCCTAAGAGCCATGAGATAGGAGACCCCTAGGCTGTATGAGGATAGGACCTCCTGAAAGCCATGAGATAGGAGACACCCCCCAGCTGAATAGGGACAGGACCTCCTAAGAGCCATGAGATAGGAGACCCCTCGGCTGTATGAGGACAGGACCTGCTGAGAGCCATGAGATAGGAGACACCCCCCCCCCGGCTGTATGAGGACAGGACCTCTTGAGAACCATGAGAAAGGAGACTCCCCCAGACTGTATAAGGACAGGACCTCCTAAGAGCCATGAGATAGGAGACCCCTAGGCTGTATGAGGATAGGACCTCCTGAAAGCCATGAGATAGGAGACACCCCCAGCTGAATAGGGACAGGACCTCCTAAGAGCCATGAGATAGGAGACCCCTCGGCTGTATGAGGACAGGACCTCCTGAGAGCCATGCGATAGGAGACCCCCCAGCTGTATAAAGACAGGACTTCCTGAGAGCCAAGAGATAGGAAACCCCTCTGGCTATATAAAGACAGGACCTCCTGAGAGCCATAAGATAGAAGACCCCCAGACTGAATGAGGACAGGACCTCTTGAGAGCCATGAGAAAGGAGACTCCCCCAGGCTGTATGAGGACAGGACCTCCTGAGTGCCATGAGATAGGAAACCCCCCAGGCTGTATGAGGACAGGACCTCCTGAGAGCCATGAGATAGGAAACCCCTCAGGCTTTATGAGGCCAGGACCTCTTGAGAGCCATGAGAAAGGAGTCTCCCCCAGGCTGTATAAGGACAGGACCTCCTAAGAGCCCTTGGCTATATGAGGATAGAACCTCCCGAAAGCCATGAGGTAGGAGACTCCCCCCCCCCCGTCTGTATGAGGACAGGACCTCATGAGAGCCATGAGAAAGGAGACTCCCCTACCTGTATGAGGACAGGACCTCCCGAGAGCCATGAGATAGGAGACTCCCCCCCCCCCCCCGTCTGTATGAGGACAGGACCTCTTGAGAGCCATGAGAAAGGAGACTCCCCTAGCTGTATGAGGACAGGACCTCCCGAGAGCCATGAGATAGGAGACCCCCCCCCCCCCCCGTCTGTATGAGGACAGGACCTCTTGAGAGCCATGAGAAAGGAGACTCCCCCAGGCTGTATGAGGACAGGACCTACAAGACAAGAAACAGAGGGTGCACCAGCCTTGTGCATTACCTTTTAACAGCTTTATTGTATAAATGATATATACTCATGAAGGACTCGTCAGTGAAGGCGTATCAAAATCCACATTGCACTCAAAGCAACTTGGTCATGTAGACCCGTCTCAATCATAAGAGAGACATCCAAAAGGCTGATGCGTTTCAAAGGGGGGTCCCCTCTTTCTCAGAGCCAAACGTTTGCAAGGCTGGTGCACCCTTTGTTCCATGTCTTGCAGCTTCTCTCCTGGGTTTCCCCAGCAAGGCCTGTGTCAGCCACGGAACAGCCAAGGACCTGAAATCCATCACTTACCAGTGCACTGCTCTTGAGTGCAGGAGATTGTTGTTTTTTGTCCTTTTCATGAGGACAAGACCTCCTGAGGGCTATGAGATAGAAGATCCCCTGGCTGTATGAGGATAGGACCTCCTGAAGGCCATGAGATAGGAGACTCCCAGCTGTATGAGGACAGGACCTCCTGGTGGTATGAGGACAGGACCTCCTTAGAGCCGTGAGATAGGAGACCTCCCATCCCCCACCTGTATATGACAGGACTTGCTGCTATGTATACACCATACATCCTTAACTTTGATCTTTGTTTTATTGATCTTCTAGGACTGGCTAACACAGCTGACACTTGGCTATGGCTTATCCTGCCAGCAGCCAGGAAGTTCTCTGGACCGAGGAGAAGCCCTTTAAAGACCGGGCCAAAATCATTACCCAAAAAGAAGTGCAAGAACTGAGACAGCAGCTCATTGATCTGACTGATGCTGGCATCATCCACGCCCATCAAACCATCCCAACCCCACCTAAAGGGACCAGGATCAATAAAACGGTAACATTCTGTATGGACTATTATTGGTTCAACAAACGTAAAATCCCTGACTTCTACACTGACCAGAGGATCGAAGGCACCCTGAACCACCTGGCTGGCAACAAATGGTTCAGTGTTTATGGCATGGTGAGTACATTGGGCCAAGTGCCCAGGTATCCAGGGGAAAGGGAGAAACCTTATGACGTGCTTCCGGTTGGCTTCTATGAAACAGAAAGGATGCAGCCTGGGTATTGTAACAATTTGGCCACCTTTCAGGGGCTGATGGAGTACATCATGAGGGACCTGCATATGGTGGACCTAATAGTTTTCCTGGACTACCTCATTGTCTTTGCAACAACCTTAGAGGAACTTGAAATGCGCATGGAGAAAACATTTGAAAGCCTTCACAAGGAGAATTTCAAAGTTTCATTGGATAAAAGCAGCTTCTGCACTCCTTCTCTTAGTTACTTCGGTCATCAGATCTCAGCTGATGGGATCACAGTCCCTCCTGAGAAAGTGGAAACCATGTCCGCCTGGCCAAAACCCAAAACCGTCTCCGAGCTGAAAAGCTTCCTTGAGTTTTGCGGGTTCTATCAACACTTTTACAAGGACTTTGCCAAACTGTCCAAGCCTTTGACCCAACTTCTGAAGGACGTGGCGGGAGACAGACAGAAAGACGACCAGGAGCTCCACAAACTTCCATGGTGGAAAAGAGAATCTATAGAGGAGAGGTGGACCAAAGAGTGTGACGAGGCATATTGCTCGCTGAAGGACCGCGTTATCTGTGCCCCGGTGCTGGACCGAGTCAATATGACCCAACGCCACCCTTACCGCTAGAAAGGCCTAAATTGCATGTTTTGTGGGACTGTGCTGATAGGTCTGAATGTCTGTTTAATTCAATTACTAATAAATATTCTCCATAGAAGAGCTGCAGGCTATTCCCATTACAGAGGGGATGTTCAGTAATACAGACCTCTGCCTAGCGACATTCAGAGAAGATTCGTAAGGCTGTCTGAGGTCTGAGCCCGGATCTGGAAGTGGAAATTCAGTAAAAATGTGGGTATTAGGGGAGGAGCCCTATTCTTTGTCGGTTTTCTTGTTTTATTACATTTGTGTCTTTAACAAGGAAATATGATGTTGTTTCTGTACAATCGTGAAGCCTCATTTACTTATTTCTATATCCTTCCTTCTTTCTGCCTGCCTGACAATGAATGTCCATCACATCTCACCAGCACTGGGTCAGTCTGACCTCCTACTTATCTTGAGCTTATCTCAAGAAGCCAACTCCAGACAATATTTTTAATGATAAGGATGGGGAAGGGATAGACCCTCAGTCAGGTTTCTTTCACTATCTATCTGTTAGCAGAATTTCACTTTACTTCTTCTCCTTGTGACACCTTGAACACAAGGTGTCACCAGGACAGAAAGCGAGGAGTACATCCCCTTACCCTAATGGGATGACAGATGTTCTTTCCTTACTTCCTGTCTCTATGAAAAATGGAGGTTGGAGGGGCATGTTCCCAGGGTGCAGTGTTTTCATGTGGTGAGGGTGGGGGGCAGGGGCGGGCTGACAACTCATGGGGCCCCCGGCAATAGGGGATCATGGGGCCCCTGTGTTCTTGCCCAAACTCAAAAAAGCCTATGAAAAAGGTACCAGGGGCATCTCATGGGCCCCCTACTGAACCCAGGGGATCATGGGGCCCCTGTGTCCTTGCGGACTGACAACTCATGGGGCCCCCAGGCAATAGGGGATCATGGGGCCCCTGTGTTCTTGCCCAAACTCACAAAAGCCTATGAAAAAGGTACCAGGGGCATCTCACGGATCCCCCTACTGACCCCGGGCCCTCGGGCAGTGCCCGAGTTTCCAAATGGTCAGTCCGCCCCTGGTGGGGGGATGCCTCTGTTTCAAGCTGTGCCTTCATTACATTCTTGTATTTTACCAGCAGCAGAAGGTTATCCTGATACCAGACAATGCTCCTCACCCCCATTCCAAGGCTGCTGATCCCCCTCCTCACAAAGATGCCTACAAATGCACCACCCTGTCCTGCAATTTTAATCTGCGCTGCTGGTCAGCCTGGACAATCAGCAGAACCCAGTCCTGGGTAGCCTGCTTCAATATCACTTCCAACCCTGTGCTGCTCCATTGTGTGAGGGGGAGTTCTATGTTCCTGAGGACATTTCTGGAGTCTACTGCTATCAGGCTCCCTGATGGAGGTGTGCTGACAGCTCTGCAGTCGTGTCAGTACATCTCTGTTCCAACAGCATGCCCAGTGTCTCCGGTTCCATAAACAACACTGCTGCAAATACGCTGAATTCCACACTTCAGCCACATTGCAAGGGGTGACATCGCAGCAGGCGGGACAATGGTGGGCTCTTCTGCTGGTCCAGGCTGAACACCAGCACTGATTTCTGCAGAAGAGGATGGATTTACTGGCATCCTCTGAGAGAAGTATCAGCAGCGTCAGAGGAGGAGGAACTCTTAGTCTCAGGAGTCGGGGTGGCAGAATATGCCTCTAATGGAAGCCAGTGACAACATTGACCAGGTCTCCTGGTCACAACACCTCTTTCCAACCTTGTTATTACAGTCCACCCCAATGCCTACTCACAGTGACCTCCTGCCACCTCACCTTCTCTCCTCCAGCCACAGCACCTCCCCCCCTGGTCACTGCACCCCTCTGTCAGCTACCTTACCTCCAAGATCACAGCACCTCCACCATCAAACCCCTCCTCCTCCTCATATCATCTCCATACCTCCATTCTACTGACTGTATACCCCTCCAGAACCTTCCTTCTACCCCTCCCCCCTATCGTATATCATTACACAGTCTCTGTGCCATGCAACACTCACCCCCAGGTCACAGCACCTACCTTCCACCTCAAACTCCCCCCCACTTAAAAATCCCCCACATGGAGCTTGAAATGCAGATGAAATTGGAGTTGAAATTGAAGCCTCACAGCACTGCTAAGAGGTCCAGATACGACTTTATTCCATTAAAGGACAGGGGTACAATTCAAAAAGTATCCAATGCGTTTCGAGGTTTAAGTGCCAGTCACTTTTGTTGCCAGTCAAGCCCTAATAAAGGGGAAAGAGATGGGTATAGACTATGGGCGCATACAAGAGATGGGTATAGACTATGGGCGCATACAAGAGATGGGTATAGACTATGGGCGTATACAAGAGATGGGTATAGGCTACGGACATACTACAAGAGATGGGTATAGACTATGGGCACCCTACAAGAGATGGGTATAGACTATGGACACGCTACAAGAGATGGGTATAGACTATGGGCGTGCTACAAGAGATGGGTATAGACTATGGACATACTACAAGAGATGGGTATAGACTATGGACACCCTACAAGAGATGGGTATAGACTATGGACACCCTACAAGAGATGGGTATAGACTATGGACACCCTACAAGAGATGGGTATAGACTATGGACATGCTACAAGAGATGGGTATAGACTATGGACATGCTACAAGAGATGGGTATAGACTATGGACACCCTACAAGAGATGGGTATAGACTATGGACATGCTACAAGAGATGGGTATAGACTATGAACACGCTACAAGAGATGGGTATAGACTACGGACATACTACAAGAGATGGGTATAGACTATGAACATACTACAAGAGATGGGTATAGACTATGGGCATACTACAAGAGATGGGTATAGACTATGGGCATACTACAAGAGATGGATATAGACTAGGGGCATACTACAAGAGATGGGTATAGACTGCAAACATACTACAAGAGATGGGTATAGACTACGAACATACTACAAGAGATGGGTATAGACTATGGACACGCTACAAAAGAAGGGTATAGACTACAGGCATGCTACAAGAGATGGGTATAGACTATGGGCGTATACAAGAGATGGGTATAGACTATGGACATGCTACAAGAGATGGGTATAGACTATGGACATGCTACAAGAGATGGGTATAGACTACAGGCCTGCTACAAGAGATGGGTATAGACTATGGGCGTATACAAGAGATGGGTATAGACTACAGGCCTGCTACAAGAGATGGGTAAAGACTATGGGCATACTACAAGAGATGGGTATAGACTATGGGCGCATACAAGAGATGGGTATAGACTATGGGCGTATACAAGAGATGGGTATAGGCTACGGACATACTACAAGAGATGGGTATAGACTATGGGCACCCTACAAGAGATGGGTATAGACTATGGACATGCTACAAGAGATGGGTATAGACTATGGGCATGCTACAAGAGATGGGTATAGACTATGGGCACCCTACAAGAGATGGGTATAGACTATGAGCATGCTACAAGAGATGGGTATAGACTATGGACACCCTACAAGAGATGGGTATAGACTATGGGCGTGCTACAAGAGATGGGTATAGACTATGGACATGCTACAAGAGATGGGTATAGACTATGGACATGCTACAAGAGATGGGTATAGACTATGGACATGCTACAAGAGATGGGTATAGACTATGGACATGCTACAAGAGATGGGTATAGACTATGGACATGCTACAAGAGATGGGTATAGACTATGGACATGCTACAAGAGATGGGTATAGACTATGAACATACTACAAGAGATGGGTATAGACTACGGGCATACTACAAGAGATGGGTATAGACTAGGGGCATACTACAAGAGATGGGTATAGACTAGGGGCATACTACAAGAGATGGGTATAGACTATGGGCATACTACAAGAGATGGGTATAGACTACAGGCCTGCTACAAGAGATGGGTAAAGACTATGGGCATACTACAAGAGATGGGTATAGAATATGGGCGCATACAAGAGATGGGTATAGACTATGGGCGTATACAAGAGATGGGTATAGGCTACGGACATACTACAAGAGATGGGTATAGACTATGGGCACCCTACAAGAGATGGGTATAGACTATGGACATGCTACAAGAGATGGGTATAGACTATGGGCATGCTACAAGAGATGGGTATAGACTATGGGCACCCTACAAGAGATGGGTATAGACTATGAGCATGCTACAAGAGATGGGTATAGACTATGGACACCCTACAAGAGATGGGTATAGACTATGGGCGTGCTACAAGAGATGGGTATAGACTATGGACATGCTACAAGAGATGGGTATAGACTATGGACATGCTACAAGAGATGGGTATAGACTATGGACATGCAACAAGAGATGGGTATAGACTATGGACATGCTACAAGAGATGGGTATAGACTATGGACATGCTACAAGAGATGGGTATAGACTATGGACATGCTACAAGAGATGGGTATAGACTACGGGCATACTACAAGAGATGGGTATAGACTAGGGGCATACTACAAGAGATGGGTATAGACTAGGGGCATACTACAAGAGATGGGTATAGACTATGGGCATACTACAAGAGATGGGTATAGACTACGGGCATGCTACAAGAGATGGGTATAGACTGCAAACATACTACAAGAGATGGGTATAGACTACGAACATACTACAAGAGATGGGTATAGACTGCAAACATACTACAAGAGATGGGTATAGACTATGGACACGCTACAAAAGAAGGGTATAGACTACAGGCATGCTACAAGAGATGGGTATAGACTACGGGCATGCTACAAGAGATGGGTATAGACTATGGGCATACTACAAGAGATGGGTATAGACTATGGACACGCTACAAGAGATGGGTATAGACTATGGACATGCTACAGGAGATGGGTATAGACTACGGGCACGCTACAAGAGATGGGTATAGACTATGGACACGCTACAAGAGATGGGTATAGACTATGGACACCCTACAAGAGATGGGTATAGACTACGGGCATACTACAAGAGATGGATATAGACTAGGGGCATACTACAAGAGATGGATATAGACTATGGACACGCTACAAAAGAAGGGTATAGACTACAGGCATGCTACAAGAGATGGGTATAGACTATGGACACCCTACAAGAGATGGGTATAGACTAGGGGCATACTACAAGAGATGGATATAGACTAGGGGCATACTACAAGAGATGGGTATAGACTACGGACATACTACAAGAGATGGGTATAGACTATGGACATGCTACAAGAGATGGGTATAGACTACGAACATACTACAAGAGATGGGTATAGACTACGAACATACTACAAGAGATGGGTATTGACTATGAACACGCTACAAGAGATGGGTATAGACTACAGGCATACTACAAGAGATGGATATAGACTACAGGCATGCTACAAGAGATGGATATAGACTATGAACACGCTACAAGAGATGGGTATAGACTATGGACATGCTACAAGAGATGGGTATAGACTATGGACATGCTACAAGAGATGGGTATAGACTATGGAAATGCTACAAGAGATGGGTATAGACTATGGAAATGCTACAAGAGATGGGTATAGACTATGGACATGCTACAAGAGATGGGTATAGACTGTGGACATACTACAAGAGATGGGTATAGACTATGGACATGCTACAAGAGATGGGTATAGACTACGAACATACTACAAGAGATGAGTATAGACTATGGGCACGCTACAAGAGATGGGTATAGACTACGAACATACCACAAGAGATGGGTATAGACTACGAACATACCACAAGAGATGGGTATAGACTATGAACACTCTACAAGAGATGGGTATAGACTACGAACATACCACAAGAGATGGGTATAGACTATGAACACGCTACAAGAGATGGGTATAGACTATGAACACGCTACAAGAGATGGGTATAGACTATGAACACGCTACAAGAGATGGGTATAGACTATGGGCATACTACAAGAGATGGGTATAGACTATGAACACCCTACAAGAGATGGGTATAGACTATGGACACCCTACAAGAGATGGGTATAGACTATGGGCATACTACAAGAGATGGGTATAGACTATGGACACCCTACAAGAGATGGGTATAGACTATGGACACCCTACAAGAGATGGGTATAGACTATGAACACGCTACAAGAGATGGGTATAGACTATGGACACCCTACAAGAGATGGGTATAGACTATGGGCATACTACAAGAGATGGGTATAGACTACGGACACCCTACAAGAGATGGGTATAGACTATGGACACCCTACAAGAGATGGGTATAGACTGTGGACATACTACAAGAGATGGGTATAGACTATGGACACCCTACAAGAGATGGGTATAGACTACGGACACCCTACAAGAGATGGGTATAGACTATGGACACACTACAAGAGATGGGTATAGACTATGGACACCCTACAAGAGATGGGTATAGACTATGAACACGCTACAAGAGATGGGTATAGACTATGGACACCCTACAAGAGATGGGTATAGACTATGGACACCCTACAAGAGATGGGTATAGACTATGGACACCCTACAAGAGATGGGTATAGACTATGAACACGCTACAAGAGATGGGTATAGACTATGGACACCCTACAAGAGATGGGTATAGACTATGGACACCCTACAAGAGATGGGTATAGACTGTGGACACCCTACAAGAGATGGGTATAGACTGTGGACACCCTACAAGAGATGGGTATAGACTATGGGCACCCTACAAGAGATGGGTATAGACTATGGAAACCCTACAAGAGATGGGTATAGACTATGGACATGCTACAAGAGATGGGTATAGACTGTGGACATACTACAAGAGATGGGTATAGACTATGGGCACGCTACAAGAGATGGGTATAGACTACGAACATACTACAAGAGATGAGTATAGACTATGGGCATACTACAAGAGATGGGTATAGACTATGGGCACGCTACAAGAGATGGGTATAGACTATGGGCATACTACAAGAGATGGGTATAGACTATGGACATGCTACAAGAGATGGGTATAGACTGTGGACATACTACAAGAGATGGGTATAGACTATGGGCACGCTACAAGAGATGGGTATAGACTACGAACATACTACAAGAGATGGGTATAGACTGTGGACATACTACAAGAGATGGGTATAGACTATGGGCACGCTACAAGAGATGGGTATAGACTACGAACATACCACAAGAGATGGGTATAGACTATGAACACGCTACAAGAGATGGGTATAGACTATGAACACGCTACAAGAGATGGGTATAGACTATGAACACGCTACAAGAGATGGGTATAGACTATGGGCATACTACAAGAGATGGGTATAGACTATGGGCATACTACAAGAGATGGGTATAGACTATGAACACGCTACAAGAGATGGGTATAGACTATGGACACCCTACAAGAGATGGGTATAGACTATGGACACCCTACAAGAGATGGGTATAGACTATGAACACGCTACAAGAGATGGGTATAGACTATGGACACCCTACAAGAGATGGGTATAGACTATGGGCATACTACAAGAGATGGGTATAGACTATGGACACCCTACAAGAGATGGGTATAGACTATGGGCACACTACAAGAGATGGGTATAGACTTCGGACACCCTACAAGAGATGGGTATAGACTATGGACACCCTACAAGAGATGGGTATAGACTATGGACACCCTACAAGAGATGGGTATAGACTGTGGACACCCTACAAGAGATGGGTATAGACTATGGACACCCTACAAGAGATGGGTATAGACTACGGACACCCTACAAGAGATGGGTATAGACTATGGGCATACTACAAGAGATGGGTATAGACTATGGACACCCTACAAGAGATGGGTATAGACTATGGACACCCTACAAGAGATGGGTATAGACTATGGGCACCCTACAAGAGATGGGTATAGACTATGGACACCCTACAAGAGATGGGTATAGACTATGGACACCCTACAAGAGATGGGTATAGACTATGGGCACACTACAAGAGATGGGTATAGACTATGGGCACCCTACAAGAGATGGGTATAGACTATGGGCACCCTACAAGAGATGGGTATAGACTGTGGACACCCTACAAGAGATGGGTATAGACTATGGGCACCCTACAAGAGATGGGTATAGACTATGGACACCCTACAAGAGATGGGTATAGACTATGGGCACACTACAAGAGATGGGTATAGACTATGGGCACCCTACAAGAGATGGGTATAGACTATGGGCACCCTACAAGAGATGGGTATAGACTGTGGACACCCTACAAGAGATGGGTATAGACTATGGGCATACTACAAGAGATGGGTATAGAGTATGGGCATACTACAAGAGATGGGTATAGACTATGGACATACTACAAGAGATGGGTATAGACTATGGACATGCTACAAGAGATGGGTATAGACTATGGACACCCTACAAGAGATGGGTATAGACTATGGGCATACTACAAGAGATGGGTATAGACTATGGACATGCTACAAGAGATGGGTATAGACTATGAACACCCTACAAGAGATGGGTATAGACTATGGACACCCTACAAGAGATGGGTATAGACTATGGACACCCTACAAGAGATGGGTATAGACTATGGACACCCTACAAGAGATGGGTATAGACTATGGGCATACTACAAGAGATGGGTATAGACTATGAACACCCTACAAGAGATGGGTATAGACTATGGACACCCTACAAGAGATGGGTATAGAGTATGAACACGCTACAAGAGATGGGTATAGACTATGGACACCCTACAAGAGATGGGTATAGACTATGGACACCCTACAAGAGATGGGTATAGACTATGAACACGCTACAAGAGATGGGTATAGACTATGGACACCCTACAAGAGATGGGTATAGACTATGGGCATACTACAAGAGATGGGTATAGACTATGGGCATGCTACAAGAGATGGGTATAGACTATGGACACCCTACAAGAGATGGGTATAGACTATGGACACCCTACAAGAGATGGGTATAGACTAATACACAATAAATGCCAAAAGGTTGGTCCCCAGGGAGGGGAACATGGAACACAGGGAGGAAATGTTTACCAACAAACAACATTGTGTATCCAGAAAGTGGAATGTTTTCCTTCTTTTCTGATACAAAGAATCATTTCCTTCTGTATCTTCTGTACAATTGTCTTCTTCGCTACAAAATATAGAAAAGAAGAAGATCTGTGATAAATAAATGTTTCATTTTCAGCCAACACTTCCCAATGTTTACTAACAAACAACACTGTGTATCCGGAAAAAAAAAGAAACATTTTATGGCAAAGAATCATTCCTCTTCTGGATCCTACATCAAAAGTGTTCACTTCCTGCTTTGCTACAGCAACAAACTACAACTCCCATCATCCCGTGCTGTGGAGGCTTGCCATGTGTGCAGCTCAGTGGGGTGGGGGAGGGGAGAGGCTGCTGGGAGGAAGTGTCAGAGGAAGGAGATCTGTGCAGTAAGGGGACATTGTCTGTAGAAGGAGGCTGTGCTGGAGGAATGAGGGACCATGAGGTAGGGGACCCCCTGGCTGGATGAGGACAGGACCTCCTGGGAGCCCCCCAGACACCCCACTTTGCTCCATGTGAGTATAAAGTCCCGGAAGAGTTTCTGTAACTTTGTATCCATCAATATCCAGACACAGGAGGAGGACGACATCTCTGGACACAGACGGACGACATCTCTGGACACAGACGGACGACATCTCTGGATTTCTGTGGCATGAATGTTGCTGAACCAGCGATGGGCACCACAGACACAACGCCGTCCTTAAAGTGGACCTGTCAGCCATTCGAAATGTTATTTGTAATATTGTTAGTTTTATCCTCCGGTGATCAGTCACTGTGATGGATGGCAGTGATCGATGTCAGTGATGGGTGGCAGTGATCGGTCTCAGTGATGGGTGGCAGTGATCGGTCTCAGTGATGGGATGCAGTGATCCGTCTCAGTGATGGGTGGCAGTGATGGGTGGCAGTGATGGGTCTCAGTGATCGGTCTCAGTGATAGGTGTCAGTGATCGGTCTCAGTGATAGGTGTCAGTGATCGGTCTCAGTGATGGGTCTCAGTGATCGGTCTCAGTGATAGGTGTCAGTGATCGGTCTCAGTGATGGGTCTCAGTGATGGGTGGCAATGATCGATGTCCATGATGGGTGGCAATGATCGATGTCCGTGATGGGTGGCAATGATCGATGTCAGTGATGGGTGGCAGTGATCGGTCTCAGTGATGGGTGGCAGTGATCGGTCTCAGTGATGGGATGCAGTGATCCGTCTCAGTGATGGGTCACAGTGATGGGTGGCAGTGATGGGTCTCAGTGATCGGTCTCAGTGATCGGTCTCAGTGATAGGTGTCAGTGATCGGTCTCAGTGATAGGTGTCAGTGATCGGTGGCAGTGATCGATGTCAGTGATGGGTCTCAGTGATGGGTGGCAATGATCGATGTCCATGATGGGTGGCAATGATCGATGTCCGTGATGGGTGGCAATGATCGATGTCAGTGATGGGTGGCAGTGATCGGTCTCAGTGATGGGTGGCAGTGATCGGTCTCAGTGATGGGATGCAGTGATCGGTCTCAGTGATGGGTCACAGTGATGGGTGGCAGTGATCGGTCTCAGTGATGGGTCACAGTGATGGGTCTCAGTGATCGGTGGCAGTGATCGATGTCCATGATGGGTGGCAATGATCGATGTCCGTGATGGGTGGCAATGATCGGTCTCAGTGATGGGTGGCAGTGATCGGTCTCAGTGATGGGTGGCAGTGATCGGTCTCAGTGATGGGTGGCAGTGATCGGTCTCAGTGATGGGTGGCAGTGATCGGTCTCAGTGATGGGTGGCAGTGATTGGTCTCAGTGATGGGTGGCAGTGATCGGTCTCGGTGATCAGTGGCAGTGATGGGTCTCAGTGATTAGTTGCAGTGATGGGTCTCAATGATGGGCGGCAGTGATCGGTCTCAGTGATCAGTGGCAGTATTGTGTCTCAGTGATCAGTGGCAGTGATGGGTCCCAGTTATGGGTCTCAGTGATGGGTGACAGTGATCGGTCTCAGCGAAGGATCCCAGTGTTGGGTCTTAGTGATGGGCATCAGTGATGGGTGGCAGTGATTGGTCTCAATGATGGGTCTCAGTGGCAGTATGGGTCGCAGTGATGGGTGGCAGTGATGGGTCTCAGTGATGGGTCTCAGTGATCAGTGGCAGTGATGTGTCTCAGTGATCAGTGGCAGTGATGTGTCTCAGTGATCAGTGGCAGTGATGGGTCCCAGTTATGGGTCTCAGTGATGGGTGACAGTGATCGGTCTCAGTGATGGGTCTCAGTGGCAGTATGGGTCTCAGTGATGGGTCTCAGTGATGGGTCGCAGTGATGGGTCTCAGTGGCAGTATGGGTCTCAGTGATGGGTCACAGTGATGGGTGGCAATAATTGGTCTCAGTGATTGGTGAGGAAGGAGGAAATAACAAAGTGTCTAACCTCTTGAGTCCTGGTGGGGTGTTGTTCTTTCCTGTTGCCTCGTAGCGTCTGTAGTCCCCCCACCACGGTTTTATTTTCGGGACGGAGGGGGCTGTCATTTTGGTGATAACTATGGATATATGGATTTGATTTCCTTTTCATTGGGAATAAAGAATCAGAAAATAAGATATTTCCTGTAACTTTCCCATTACAACGTTTATCTTATGTCATGGTTTGGCTTGGGGGAGGGTACTGAGTCTGGGGGAGGGTACTTAATCTGGGGGAGGGTACTGGGTCTGGAGGAGAGTACTAAGAGGGTACTAGGGCTTGAAGGAGAGTACTGGGTCTGGAGTAGGGTATTAAGAAGGTACTGGGTCTGGGGGAGGGTACTAGGGCTTTAAGGAGGGTACTAGGGCTTGAGGGGGAGGGTACTAGGGCTTGAGGGGGAGGGTACTAGGGCTTGAGGGGGAGGGTACTAGGGCTTGAGGGGGAGGGTACTAGGGCTTGAGGGGGAGGGTACTAGGGCTTGAGGGGGAGGGTACTAGGGCTTGAGGGGGAGGGTACTGGAGCTGTTCAACTTGCCTTTTTTATGCTTCTTTGAAGCTTTAATGAAGCTTGGCAGATGCTCTGTGTGTTCATCTTTGTTTTAAAGGTGCCCAGTAGAATCCCAGCTCCGTTCCTCAGTTACTGTACATATATTCTGGGATGTCTGGTGCAGACGTCACATCTGATGTGTAGCGTGGAGCAGCAGGAAGATGAGTGGGGACTGGAGAGAAAGGACTGGGTGGCAAAGGATCAGCAGAGTTGGGGGTTACTACTGAGCGGGGGATCAGCAGCGCTGGGGGTTATTACTGAGTGGGGGATCTACAGAGCTGGGGATTTATACTGATTGGGGGATCAGCAGAGCTGGGGGTTCCTACTGATTGGCGGATCAGCAGAGCTGGGGGTTACTACTGATTGGGGGATCAGCAGAGCTGGGGGTTATTACTGAGTGGGGGATCAGCAGAGCTGGGGGTTACTACTGAGTGGAGGATCAGCAGAGCTGGGGGTTACTACTGAGTGGAGGATCAGCAGAGCTGGGGGTTACTGCTGAGCAGGGGATCAGCAAAGCTGGGGGTTACTGCTGAGCAGGGGATCAGCAAAGCTGGGGGTTACTACTGAGCAGGGGGTCTACAGAGCTGGGGGTTACTATTGAGCGGGGGATCAGCAGAGCTGGGGGTTACTACTGAGAGGGGGATTAGCAGAGCTGGGGGTTACTATTGAGCAGGGGATCTGCAGAGCTGGGGGTTACTATTGAACGGGGGATTAGCAGAGCTGGGGGTTACTACTGAGCGGGGAATAAGCAGAGCTGGGGGTTACTACTGAGCGGGGAATAAGCAGAGCTGGGGGTTACTATTGAGCAGGGGATCTGCAGAGCTGGGGGTTACTATTGAGCGGGGGATCAGCAGAGCTGGGGGTTACTACTGAGCGGGGGATTAGCAGAGCTGGGTGTTACTACTGAGCGGGGGATTAGCAGAGCTGGGGGTTACTATTGAGCAGGGGATCTGCAGAGCTGGGGGTTACTATTGAACGGGGGATTAGCAGAGCTGGGGGTTACTACTGAGCGGGGAATAAGCAGAGCTGGGGGTTACTACTGAGCGGGGAATAAGCAGAGCTGGGGGTTACTACTGAGCGGGGAATAAGCAGAGCTGGGGGTTACTATTGAGCAGGGGATCTGCAGAGCTGGGGGTTACTATTGAGCGGGGGATCAGCAGAGCTGGGGGTTACTACTGAGCGGGGGATTAGCAGAGCTGGGTGTTACTACTGAGCGGGGGATTAGCAGAGCTGGGGGTTACTATTGAGCAGGGGATCTGCAGAGCTGGGGGTTACTATTGAACGGGGGATTAGCAGAGCTGGGGGTTACTACTGAGCGGGGAATAAGCAGAGCTGGGGGTTACTACTGAGCGGGGAATAAGCAGAGCTGGGGGTTACTATTGAGCGGGGGATCTGCAGAGCTGGGGGTTACTATTGAGCGGGGGATCAGCAGAGCTGGGGGTTACTACTGAGCGGGGGATTAGCAGAGCTGGAGATTACTACTGAGAGGGGGATTAGCAGAGCGGGGGGTTACTACTGAGCGGGGGATTAGCAGAGCTGGGGGTTACTACTGAGCGGGGGATTAGCAGAGCTGGGGGTTACTACTGAGCGGGGGATTAGCAGAGCTGGGGGTAACTACTGAGCGGGGGATTAGCAGAGCTGGGGGTAACTACTGAGCGGGGGATTAGCAGAGCTGGGGGTAACTACTGAGCGGGGGATTAGCAGAGCTGGGGGTAACTACTGAGCGGGGGATTGCTTCAATAAAGCATCACCAAAGCATCCGACAAGCATGTTGAAGCGGCGGGCGCTTTGCTGGGTGTTGAAGCGGCGGGCGCTTTGCTGGGTGTTGAAGCGGCAGGCGCTTTGCTGGGTGTTGAAGCGGCAGGCGCTTTGCTGGGTGTTGAAGCGGCGGGCGCTTTGCTGGGTGTTGAAGCGGCAGGCGCTTTGCTGGGTGTTGAAGCGGCAGGCGCTTTGCTGGGTGTTGAAGCGGCAGGCGCTTTGCTGGGTGTTGAAGCGGCAGGCGCTTTGCTGGGTGTTGAAGCGGCAGGCGCTTTGCTGGGTGTTGAAGCGGCAGGCGCTTTGCTGGGTGTTGAAGCTGAAGCATGTCAATGGGCCCTCACTCTTTCATCCAACCTCTGTGTTGTCCACATAGCCGGGACCCGGCAGGGGGTGAATTCTTTGCCTTCATATGTTTTCCTTTTTTTCATCTCCGAAAGTTGAGGAATACAATAATGCTGCGCTATATCCAAAGCCTTGACGTTTTGTTTGTTAGATGCAACGAATTGTGGAACCCCTGTGAGGTTTTTATCGCTCTTTGGGTCCCCGGAGGGGAGATTTACCTTCACAATTTGTCTCGGTAACTAAATCCTCTTCCTCCTGCGGTGCACACGCCATACATCTCTAATGTTCATCTTTGTTCTATTGATCTTCCAGGACGATCTCACACGGCTGAGGCTTGGCTATGGCTTATCCTCCCAGCAGCCGGGCTGTCCTCTGGACCGAGGAGGAGCCCTTTAAAGACCGGGCCAAAATCATTCCCCAGAAAGAAGTGCAAGAACTGAGACAGCAGCTCATTGATCTGACTGATGCTGGCATCATCCCTTCCCATCAAACCATCCCAACCCCACCTAAAGGGACCAGGATCAATAAAACGATAAAATTCTGTATGGACTATTATTGGTTCAACAAACGTAAAGTCCCTGACTTCTACACTGACCAGAAGATCGAACAAACTCTGAACCGCCTGGCTGGCAACAAATTCTTCAGTATTTTAGGCCTGATCACTGACTTGGGCCAAGTGCCCATGTACCCGGGGGAGAGAGAGTATCCTTACGCCATACTTCCGGTTGGCTTCTATGAAACGGAAAGGATGCAGCCTGGATATTGCGACATGTTGGTGACCTTCCAGAGACTGATGGAATATATCATGAGGGACCTGCATATGGCGGATCTCATAGTTTTCTTGGACTACCTCATTGTCTTCGGGTCATCGTTCGATGAACACAAAGCACGACTGGATAAAACTTTTGAAAAGATTCAGAAGGAGGATTACAAAGTTTCATTGGAGAGAAGCACCTTCTGCTTTTCTACTGTTAGTTACTTCGGACATCTCATCTCAGGTGATGGGATCACAGTCGCAGCCGAGAAGAGGGAAACCATGTCCGCCTGGCCAAAACCCAAAACCGTCTCCGAGCTGAAAAGCTTCCTTGAGTTTTGTGGGTTCTATCAACACTTTTACAAGGACTTCGCCAAACTGTCCGAGCCTTTGACCCAACTTCTGAAGGACGTGGCGGCAGATAGGCAGAGAGACGATTGGAGTCTCCAGAAACTTCCATGGTGGAAAAGAGAATCCATAGAGGAGAGGTGGACCAAAAAGTGCAACGAGGCATATTCCTCGCTGAAGAACCGCGTTATCTGTGCTCCGGTGATGGACCGAGTTAATATGACCCAACGCCACCCTTACCGCTAGAAAGGTCTAAATTGTGGGACATTCTCCTGAATCCTTCTGTGCCGATCAGTGGAAACGTCTGTTTAATTTCATTAAGAGAAGAAATTCTCCATAGAAGAGCTGCAGGCTGTTCCCATTACAGAGGGGTGGTCAGTAATACAGACCTCCGCCTAGGGACAGTCAGAAGATTCCTAAGGCTGTCTGATGACTGAGCCCGGATCTGGAAGTGGAAATACAGCAGAAATGTGTTTTTTTGGGGGGAGGGGCCCTATTCTTCTTTGTTGTAATTTTTTACATTTGTACATTTAATATAAAATTGTGTTCTTGTTTCTATTGGAAGCCTTCATTGATTATTACACATGGTGAACATCCTCTGGTCAGGATGTCTTGGATTTATTGAAGGACAACTGGATCCTAAAATAAGGGTTTGGTTTACAAATAGGGATGTACATACAATCCAATCACAAGGGGGGGGATGCGGATAAGGGGCTGTCCTCGGAGCGCTCAGACGGGTCCCACAAAATCCCATCCTTCTTGCAGGATTTGGGAGGACTTGTCCACCAGGTCATACACAGTTCCTCCTTGTCCTCCCCGGCCATACACAGTTCCTCCTTGTCCTCCCAGGCCATACACAGTTCCTCCTTGTCCTCCCCGGCCATACACAGTTCCTCCTTGTCCTCCCAGGCCATACACAGTTCCTCCTTGTCCTCCCAGGCCATACACAGTTCCTCCTTGTCCTCCCAGGTCATACACAGTTCCTCCTTGTCCTCCCAGGCCATACACAGTTCCTCCTTGTCCTCCCAGGTCATACACAGTTCCTCCTTGTCCTCCCAGGTCATACACAGTTCCTCCTTGTCCTCCCAGGCCATACACAGTTCCTCCTTGTCCTCCCAGGCCATACACAGTTCCTCCTTGTCCTCCCAGGTCATACACAGTTCCTCCTTGTCCTCCCAGGTCATACACAGTTCCTCCTTGTCCTCCCAGGCCATACACAGTTCCTCCTTGTCCTCCCAGGCCATACACAGTTCCTCCTTGTCCTCCCCGGCCATACACAGTTCCTCCTTGTCCTCCCAGGCCATACACAGTTCCTCCTTGTCCTCCCAGGCCATACACAGTTCCTCCTTGTCCTCCCAGGCCATACACAGTTCCTCCTTGTCCTCCCAGGTCATACACAGTTCCTCCTTGTCCTCCCAGGCCATACACAGTTCCTCCTTGTCCTCCCAGGTCATACACAGTTCCTCCTTGTCCTCCCAGGTCATACACAGTTCCTCCTTGTCCTCCCAGGCCATACACAGTTCCTCCTTGTCCTCCCAGGTCATACACAGTTCCTCCTTGTCCTCCCAGGTCATACACAGTTCCTCCTTGTCCTCCCAGGCCATACACAGTTCCTCCTTGTCCTCCCAGGTCATACACAGTTCCTCCTTGTCCTCCCAGGTCATACACAGTTCCTCCTTGTCCTCCCAGGCCATACACAGTTCCTCCTTGTCCTCCCAGGCCATACACAGTTCCTCCTTGTCCTCCCAGGCCATACACAGTTCCTCCTTGTCCTCCCAGGCTCTGAGTTGAGTTTCATGTAGATGATTATTCCGGATTAAAGTACGATCATAACCTTTTACCTCGAGCAGAAATGCAGCCATACCGGGTGGGTGTGACAGTAAATCCCACCAGGGGGGTCATCCTGGTCAATGTGCTAACAACCCTCAGACATTTGTTCATTGGAAGATCAGTGGGGTGCCACTATTCAGCAAGCCTTTGATGGCCGTTTTCTGATCTTCATTGGCCAGGGTCCTAGTCTGTTTTTCGGAGGCATGTGGTGCTTTTCTATCAGAATTGCATAAATATCTAATGATCAGCTCCACCACATCTGCTTCCTGCCTAGTATTACCACACAATGGATGGACTTCACCTCTCCCTACCATTGAGTCAGGCTGACCTGCTGCCCAAGCTTCATTTGACAAGCCAACTGGAGCTATAACTTGTGATAGATAAAGTTGGGGAAGGGTTACAACATCTGTCAGGTTTCCTTTGCTGCCATTTTTTTGAGGATTTCCCTTTACTTTCTTTCTCTGACACCATGAACACAAGATGTCACCAGGACAAGAAGTGAAGGAAAATCTCCTCAATGGGGACACAGATTGTAACAGAAACCCGACTGTTCTCCACCTTTATCTCAAATGAAAAACAAAATCATATTTGGGCTTCAAAGGGAACATGTCATAGTAGAAATATAGTGGAAATATGGGCTCTAGAATGTCCTCTGGGGTCATGATGTACAGATGACCACTAGGGGGCGCTATACAACTCTATGTATAAAAAACAAAAACTGCAACACGGAAAAAGAAAAAAATAGTAAAAGTTCAGAAAAAAGTTACAAAAATAAATATATATATATGTTCCCTTCATTGACTTGTGTTTAGTGGTGGTTGTGGTCTCCATGGATCACAGCTGGTTTGGTTGGTGGTTGAAGATATTTCTGTTTTCAATCGCAAGGGAGAAGGACCTGACAGACCTGACTACCACCCTGCCTTCTTGCCACATGGAGGACCTGACTGACGTCCTGGCAGATGGAGGACCTGACTGACGTCCTGGCAGATGGAGGATCTGACTGATGTCCTGACAGATGGAGGACCTGACAGACCTGAGGTGTGGAGGCGTCAGGCTCAAGAGGGATAAAACATATCAGGAGAGACTTCAGGAACTTAATATTTACAGTTTGGAGGAAAGAAGGGAAAGGATGGACACGACTGAACCCTTCAAATCCATGAAGGGGGTGAATAGGGTTCAGGAGGGCAGGATTTTCAATATGAAACCAAGGTGAAGAACACGGGGTTAGGACCACAGGGTTAGGTTAGGTAGTGAGTCAGTCAGCAGTAAGTGGAGTCAGACATGATTGGAACAAACATAGATCTATACTCAGATGTAAAAAATAGCAAAACATAAAACCACCCCCAAAAACATGTATATATATATATAAAAAATATGGGGCCGACTCGATGGACCGCTTGGTGTTTTTCTGCTGTAACTCTTCTGTTTCTCTTCTGAGAGTTCTGGGGTCATGAAGCTTCTAATTTTGTCCTTTTATTTTCTTAAATATCCATAAAATATCCGACACGTTTCAGCACCTTAAAGTGCCTTCTTCTGCAGGACATATATTTGTGTTCTAATCACAGTGTGGATGGTGGGTGATGGACAGTACAGTATATGTGGATGGTGGGTGTCAACGATGGATGTGGATGGTTAACAGTAGATGGAAGATGATGGATGTGGGTGTGAACTGTTTGCTGGGTGTGGTCAATGGATGGTGGATAATAGATGTGGGTGTGGATGGTGGACAGTATATGTAGATGGTGAGTGTGGATGTGAACAGTGGATGATGGGCAGTATATATGGATGGTGGGTGGTAGATGGTATATGTAGATGGTGGGTGTGGACAGTAGATGGTGGATGATGGACTGTGGATGATGGGTAGTATTTGTGGATGTGGATGGTGGATGTGGAAAGTGGATAATGAACAGTATTTGTGGATGGTGGATGTAGGTGGATGGTAGATGTGTGTGGTGGGTGTGAACAGTGGATGAGGGACAGGATATGTGGATGTGGATGATGGATGGTGGGTGTGGACGGGGAATGATGAACAGTGGATGTAGGTGGATGGTGGATGTGTGTGGTGGGTGTGGATGAGGGACAGTATATGTGGATGGTGGATGATGGGCAGGATTTGTGGATGGTGTATGTGGATGGTGGGTGTGGATGATGGACAGTGGATGGTGGATGATGGGGCAGTATTTGTGGATGGTGGGTGTGGATGATGGACAGTGGATGGTGGATGATGGGGCAGTATTTGTGGATGGTAGAGGTGTGTGGTGGGTGTGGATGGTGGATGAGGGACAGTAAATGTGGGTGGTGGATGGTGGTAGATATTGTGGATGGAGGAGCTTTAGAAGATGAGAAAAGGGTGAGATTTGAACCTTCTGTCTCCAGACCTCCTACATTCGATGCTCCTGAAGGTGAACTTACTCCATTGTACGATGAGCAATCCTCTCTGTGAGTGAAAATCTCCACTTTCTACCCTCCAGATAATCTCCAGATTCCTATCTGCTTCACATGTCCTTCCTCAGACTAGGTGCGCAGTGGGAGGGTCACCTTCTATAATCTCCTGCTGGCCATTCACTTGCAGATCTCTCCGCAGGATGAACAAAGGAAATCGCTCTGTTCCCCCATCAGTGAGGATAGCGAAATCTGCTCTGCCGGGTGTTGTATTCAGACAGATGCAGCCAGGGGTACACCAAAGTGATCCCTTCTCTGCCCAACTACACCAAAGTGATCCCTTCTCTGCCCAACTACACCAAAGTGATCCCTTCTCTGCCCAACTACACCAAAGTGATCCCTTCTCTGCCCAACTACACCAAAGTGATCCCTTCTCTGCCCAACTACACCAAAGTGATCCCTTCTCTGCCCAACTACAACAAAGTGATCCCTTCTCTGCCCAACTACACCAAAGTGATCCCTTCTCTGCCCAACTACAACAAAGTGATCCCTTCTCTGCCCAACTACAACAAAGTGATCCCCTCTGCCCAACTGCAACAAAGTGATCCCCTCTGCCCAACTGCAACAAAGTGATCCCCTCTGCCCAACTGCAACAAAGTGATCCCCTCTGCCCAACTACACCAAAGTGATCCCTTCTCTGCCCAACTACAACAAAGTGATCCCTTCTCTGCCCAACTACAAAAAAGTGATCCCCTCTGCCCAACTGCAACAAAGTGATCCCCTCTGCCCAACTACAACAAAGTGATCCCTTCTCTGCCCAACTACAAAAAAGTGATCCCCTCTGCCCAACTACAACAAAGTGATCCCTTCTCTGCCCAACTACAAAAAAGTGATCCCCTCTGCCCAACTGCAACAAAGTGATCCCCTCTGCCCAACTGCAACAAAGTGATCCCCTCTGCCCAGCTGCAACAAAGTGATCCCCTCTGCCCAGCTGCAACAAAGTGATCCCCTCTGCCCAACTGCAACAAAGTGATCCCTTCTCTGCCCAACTGCAACAAAGTGATCCCCTCTGCCCAACTGCAACAAAGTGATCCCTTCTCTTCCCAACTGCAACAAAGTGATCCCTTCTCTGCCCAGCTGCAACAAAGTGATCCCCTCTCTGCCCAACTCCAACAAAGTGATCCTTTCTCTGCCCAACTGCAACAAAGTGATCCCTTCTCTGCCCAGCTGCAACAAAGTGATCCTTTCTCTGCCCAACTGCAACAAAGTGATCCCTTCTCTGCCCAGCTACAACAAAGTGATCCCTTCTCTGCCCAACTACAACAAAGTGATCCCCTCTGCCCAGCTGCAACAAAGTGATCCCTTCTCTGCCCAGCTGCAACAAAGTGATCCCCTCTGCCCAACTGCAACAAAGTGATCCCCTCTGCCCAACTACAACAAAGTGATCCCCTCTCTGCCCAACTACAACAAAGTGATCCCCTCTCTGCCCAACTACAACAAAGTGATCCCTTCTCTGCCCAACTGCAACAAAGTGATCCCCTCTGCCCAACTGCAACAAAGTGATCCCTTCTCTGCCCAGCTACAACAAAGTGATCCCCTCTGCCCAGCTGCAACAAAGTGATCCCGTCTCTGCCCAACTACAACAAAGTGATCCCCTCTCTGCCCAACTACAACAAAGTGATCCCCTCTGCCCAACTACAACAAAGTGATCCCTTCTCTGCCCAACTACAACAAAGTGATCCCTTCTCTGCCCAACTACACCAAAGTGATCCCTTCTCTGCCCAACTACAACAAAGTGATCCCTTCTCTGCCCAACTACAACAAAGTGATCCCTTCTCTGCCCAACTACAACAAGGTGATCCCTTCTCTGCCCAACTACAACAAGGTGATCCCTTCTCTGCCCAACTACAACAAAGTGATCCCCTCTCTGCCCAACTACAACAAAGTGATCCCCTCTCTGCCCAACTACAACAAAGTGATCCCTTCTCTGCCCAACTACAACAAAGTGATCCCTTCTCTGCCCAGCTGCAACAAAGTGATCCCTTCTCTGCCCAACTGCAACAAAGTGATCCCCTCTCTGCCCAACTACAACAAAGTGATCCCCTCTGCCCAGCTGCAACAAAGTGATCCCCTCTCTGCCCAGCTGCAACAAAGTGATCCCCTCTCTGCCCACTGACATCCTGTCTGGGGTCCCTGCCACTACATTGTACATACCACGTTTAGTGGACGGTCTGCAGTAGTCATATATGAAAGCATCATGCAGCACTGTTAGCCAACCATCTTCCCTCAAACAATCTCTCTCCACCCGGGGTCATTAGTACTCACTGGACTGGGCTCTCTGCAGTCATGTCCTCCTTAGGCACACCTCTCCCGGGACCCTTCAGGGGAATAACTTCACTCTAGAGAACTCTTGGTCTGGTGTACAAGGCCTGTTGCAACCCCCCAGCCCCCACCTCCGTAAGTTTCCCTGGCCGCCTGCCCTGTCCATGGCCTACACTGCCTACATGTGGGGTGTTTAGCTCCAATGCCCCGCCTGCACTAAGGCTCCGCCCATCCTGGCTTATAACTGGGCAATGACTCACACATGACATCACTACAGGCGGGTCTAACTAAAAGGAGCCCAACACCTGATGACACCACCTTCTGTAACTACCCGTCTGGAACAGAGCCGCCTAGTGGCAGGTTAGCTAACTGCACCTGCCTCCACTTGGCATTCAACGAGGTTGTTACATCGGGGTCAGGTGACCTCTACTATAGAAGACGTCACATTTCCCGGTGGGGGGGTCATTCCTAGTAGGAGCACATTGACTCCATCTCGTCTTTCCCGTTGTATGGGATGGCGGCTCTCTGTAATGTATTTCCCTCCCTGGATGATGGAAGTGAAGGGAGAGATACTGCCATGGTGAGGAGACACGTATCGGCCCTGATGACGTCACCGATGTCCATGGAACGCGTTGGTGGGAGTTTAGCAGGAAATTCTGGGATTTGAGGATTGTATCCTTTGATGTGTAAATATTTATTAGAATCTGGCCGTCCTGAGAAGATGGCGGCCTGCCGAGACCCGAAGCCGCCAGAATTCCATGACCCAGGCAGTGAGTGTAGCGGTGTCGGCGCACGCGGCGCGGTTCTGGATGCGATCCTTGTGATGAGGACTCCGTCAGATTGCTGTGACTTTGGTCTTTGCATCGGTGAGTCTGATGGAGCGTCTCTGCGGCACGCGGTTCTCCGAATTGGTGGATCTCAGCGCCGACCTCACCTCTCCATGACCCCGGCAGTGAGTGTAGCGGTGTCGGCGCACACGGCGCGGTTCTGGATGCGATCTTTGTGATGAGGACTCCGTCTGATTGCTGTGACTTTGGTCTTTGCATCGGTGAGTCTGATGGAGCGTCTCTGCGGCGCGCGGTTCTCCGAATTGGTGGATCTCAGCGCCGACCTCACCTCTCCATGACCCAGGCAGTGAGTGTAGCGGTGTCGGCGCACACGGCGCGGTTCTGGATGCGATCCTTGTGATGAGGACTCCGTCAGATTGCTGACTTTGATTGGTCTTTGCATCGGTGAGTCTGATGGAGTGTCTCTGCGGCGCGGTTCTCCGAATTGGTGGATCTCAGCGCCGACCTCACCTCTCCATGACCCAGGCAGTGAGTGTAGCGGTGTCGGCGCACACGGCGCGGTTCTGGATGCGATCTTTGTGATGAGGACTCCGTCAGATTGCTGACTTTGATTGGTCTTCTCATCGGTGAGTCTGATGGAGCGTCTCTGCGGCGTGGTTCTCCGAATTGGTGGATCTCAGCACCGACCTCACCTCTCCATGACCCAGGCAGTGAGTGTAGCGGTGTCGGCGCACACGGCGCGGTTCTGGATGCGATCCTTGTGATGAGGACTCCGTCTGATTGCTGTGACTTTGATTGGTCTTTGCATCGGTGAGTCTGATGGAGTGTCTCTGCGGCGCGCGGTTCTCCGAATTGGTGGATCTCAGCGCCGACCTCTCCCGGATTCGCTGATCGCATTTCCTGCGGGTTTTGTTGTATTTGTAATGTAAACGAACTGAATGCGGCGAGTTCCTCCCGCCGTAATGCCTGGCGGCTCCCCGTAATGTATTTTTATTTGTGAATGTCGCACGCGCCGCGCTCCGAGAAACGCTTCTGTGCCGCTGAAAGCTGAATCTGTTCCGCTGGAAGAAGACGAACGTTAATTTGATGTTTTCTTCAGATGAGCGACTTTTAATTACCGTCTCCTGTCCTGGTGGTGACTACGGATCATCCGACAATCCGCCGATTGTGTCATTTCTGTCATTTATTGGCCGCGTATATAAAGGAAACAATGAAAGGCGCGATCGCGGCGTCACTATAGGAGACGCTGGCAATTCCCATCCCATGTGCAGACTGTAGAGAAGGTCCAGGACCCAGAAAAGGGCCATTATCAGAACTATTACATTCCCTGTAGTCACCAGCTGAAATTCCAAAGCAGCAGCAATTAGAGCTAAAGATGGCGGGGAGCGCGGTCAGTGGACGCACGTTCTTCGCTGAAGTGCTATTGGATGTTTCCAGTCCGCCATGTCCACTCCAGCTTCAATGTGGAATCTGCTCCAACGTTCCGTCACCCGCAAGGTCCCTCGCCAGCGCAGCATCTTCTCCCCGCCTTCTTCCGTGTGCCAGTCTTCGGTCACATTGATTGGCCGATGTGGGGTGACATCACTCCTTCACCTGTGTGAAAGTCGTTCAGATAGTTCAGTTTTATGGAATATTTTCCCATAAATACAACTTCCTCTCTGGTGTCCCCGCCCCCCCAGAGTCTCCGCCCTTCGCAGTCACATGAGGAATTGCATGTTGTACGGTGGCGCGGCGTGCAGTAACGATCGCTCCGCCATTTTCCGGGTGCGATTATCATCACCCCGGAGTGAGTACATCTGTGGATGGGAAGCCGAATCATTTTATGGCCATTTCTGTCTTCCCCTTCTATGATGTCAATCATCGGAGGAGACGATCGTTCGCTGCGATGTTCCGGCTGCGAAAAGTCTTCCAGAAGTCGGCTGAAATATTAGCCAGGAATGGGAGGGGCACCTATAGAGCTGTCCAGTGATGTCACCGGCTGTAGATGACATCACTCCCAGGACAGGAAGTTCCTAATGCAGCCATAAGGAGGTGAAATGCGTCGAGCAGATCGGCGTGTGCGATGATTCCTTGCTGGAGCTGGTGGTCCCATACAGGTCCTGGTTATCGGACCCCTCGCTGCCTCTCCTCCGTAGTCCCAATATTTGGACCATGGCGCTCCCGGAAGAGCAGAACCCTGAGGAGCCCTGAGGAGGACATAGAGCCCGAACCGAGGGGAAGGCAGAGACATGAATTGCCTCTTCTACTGCAGGAGCCCACCATTGGGATTGCTTACGGAACCTACGGGGGCTCTTTAACCCCTTGCCACCCTGGTGTCTCACCTGAGGGCGGGAAAGATCGGCCAATCACATGACTGCTCTGATTGGCTCTTACAGTGGTCACATGATCACAAGCCGGTCCCCCCTGCCACAAATCAGTAGTTGGGACCCAGAGATGTCTGTGACCTCGGAGTGCAGGAACATCAGCCCCCAGCAATGCACATGTAGGTGTGTGGATGGTGATGCCGCCATGTTTCCACCACACGTATGTGCTGGGGGGGGGGGGGGGGGGGGTCATAGAAAGAACGAGTTCAACACTCTGGTTGGAATGTTCACTGAGCCGACGGCTGGCTTTCTGTTGGGAGGGATTCATCCGGATATAAAGCCTCCTAATCACTTTCACTCCCCCAAGGTAACGCCCCCCACGTATTCTGGGCTCTGCTGTCCCTCCTGGGGTCCGGGACCAGCATGATGGGTGTCATCTGGGGAGCAGAGGGAGATTACTGAACATTCATTCCACATCCTGAACCTGGAAGCTTTTCATCACTTTGGGGTTCACTAACCATCACTTCCTAACTGCTATTGGGGTTCAGAGGTGACATTGGGGGTCTAATAGGCCTCTGTTGTCTCCTTAAAGAGGACCTGTCATTTCTATTACCAGCCCCTCTATGTCAGAGCAATAAAGTTCAGCGTGAAAAAAAAGGTTCAAAACACAGAAGAGCGCAAAAATGTTTTTAGGGCGGTTCACACCAGAACGAGGTGCAGGAAAGACGCGTTCCGTGCTAAAAACGCACCCTCCTTGTGATTGGCTGCGGGTGACAATGTAATGACAACACTCAGGGTTTGCCGACACCAAATACCACGATAATGCGATTCGCCGCGGCTCGTTGTTTTAAGGGAAGAGTAAGCAATATTTTCTCGCATTCAGATGCAATTTCAGCCATTCAGATGAATAATCTGCAAAACTGGAGCATGCAGGAATCACACAATGTACTGCGTTCCTGTGTGACCCCGGGGGCCTCTGCCCCGCCCCCCCGCCGCCATACACACCTACAAAACTCTGCACACTGGGCGCAAAACGGCGAATGTATCGCTGCGTACTCCACAGTGAGCGCACTAGGGACCTCGTGTGGCCCATAGGGGTACTGAAGTTTGTTGCCATTTCACAGCTGCTCAAGGCTTGACGTGTTCGGTATCTAAATACTCGTTGCAGCCAGGGGCGGACTGGCAACTCATGGGGCCCCCGGGCAAAAGGGGATCATGGGGCCCCTGTGTCCTCGCCCACACTCAAACCACACCCAAAACAGCTTATGAAAGGTACCAAGGGCCCCCTACTGACCCCGGGCCCTCGGGCAGTAGCCAAGTGCTGGAATGGTCAGTCTGCCCCTACCAGGGGCATCTCATGGGGCCCCTTACTGACCCTGAGCCCTCAGGCAGTACCTGAGTGCTAGAATGGTCAGTCTGCCACTGCCAGGGGCATCTCATGGGGCCCCCCACTGACCCCGGGCTGGAATGGTCAGTCTGCCCCTGCCAGGGGCATCTCATGGGGCCCCCCACTGACCCCGGGCTGGAATGGTCAGTCTGCCCCTGCCAGGGGCATCTCATGGGGCCCCCCACTGACCCCGAGCTGGAATGGTCAGTCTGCCCCTGCCAGGGGCATCTCATGGGGCCCCCCACTGACCCCGGGCTGGAATGGTCAGTCTGCCCCTGCCAGGGGCATCTCATGGGGCCCCCCACTGACCCCGGGCTGGAATGGTCAGTCTGCCCCTGCCAGGGGCATCTCATGGGGCCCCCCACTGACCCCGGGCTGGAATGGTCAGTCTGCCCCTGCCAGGGGCATCTCATGGGGCCCCCCACTGACCCCGAGCTGGAATGGTCAGTCTGCCCCTGCCAGGGGCATCTCATGGGGCCCCCCACTGACCCCGGGCTGGAATGGTCAGTCTGCCCCTGCCGGGGGCATCTCATGGGGCCCCCCACTGACCCCGGGCTGGAATGGTCAGTCTGCCCCTGCCGGGGGCATCTCATGGGGCCCCCCACTGACCCCGGGCTGGAATGGTCAGTCTGCCCCTGCCGGGGGCATCTCATGGGGCCCCCCACTGACCCCGGGCTGGAATGGTCAGTCTGCCTCTGCCAGGGGCATCTCATGGGGCCCCCCACTGACCCCGGGCTGGAATGGTCAGTCTGCCCCTGGTCGCAGCATCAAACGTTTTACTCCACCATAATCCAGAGTAATATATTATAATTATTGAGTGTATTTGTTACTGAAAATGTTGTATTTGATAAATGAGCGCCAATGTCATGTGATACAAAATCAGCAACTGCCGCCATTTTATTCTCCAGGAATCGATCGGATTTTGATCGTTTCAACTAATCGCCAGGCCAATGAACAGGTCGCTGTGGCAGAGAAGGGGTTAAAAACAATAAAAAATAATAAACAGAAAGATCCATTTCCAGGAATTGGCAGAAATTGGCGTTTGTGGGCGGCCCCTCCCCCACTGCGGAGCGTTTCGTCGGCGTGGATATTGAGGGCCATAGGAAGCCTTTTGTGTGGCGCTCGCAGCGACTTCAGCGGAACGGCTCTGGAAGATTTGACGGACAATCGGCCACTTAAAGATTATAATTCGTCAAGGTCAGCGCCCGACACCCACGCCGAGAGGCCGCCGCCGCGATTGTGACTCATCCACTCCATGCTCTTAGTACATCCCATGCATGAGGATCCGAGCCGCCTGACCTTTCTGTATTCATCGCACTTGTTCCTGCGGCATGTGAAGGAGCTTACCCTCTAATGCCTCCTCCGCAGGCACAACCTCCCACTCAGGTAAGTCCGGATTGTGGGACTGGAAGCTGAGCAGCAGGAAACGTTCGTTCAGATGTTGGTAGCGGAACACAGGACCCCAGCGCTGCAGGGCCCCCAGTACTGGCTGCGCTATTCCTGTAGAGAAAACAGACAGTTGGGACTTTTCCGGGGACCGCGGAGGTCGGTGCTCATCGGCCCGGCAGACAGTTGGCTTGTGTTCAGTTTTGTACAGAAGCTCATTTTGTGACGTTGGGGCTCATTCACATCACGAGGTGCGTTCCCGCTCGTCACGTCTCTGGGGGCCGCCCAACGTGCGTGAAATGCACAAAAAGGTGCAGCTAGAAGTTTTTAAAACTGTCAAAGTTTCCTTTACAAATAAAGTTTAGTGAAGTTTAGAGAATAAATAATATTTCAGACGATTTTAGAACACAAATTGCCTGCAAATGGACGCCAGCGTCTGTGCAACTCCCTGCGTTCAGCGCTCTCATCGCGGCAGGAACGGACTCTGAAGTCTCCCCGACCCGCAACCTATACAGCTTGGAATAGAAATGAAAGGCAAAGCATCTGTGAAATGACCAGAAAAGGCCAGAAACAGTCTGGTCTTCCCAGTGAATGGCTGTGCAGGGGTGTGTGTCAGCACAAGTCTGACCATTGGAGGACAGGCAGGCTGTGCAGAGGGGGGGGGGGGGGTGTCAGCACAAGTCTGACCATTGGAGGACAGGCAGGCTGTGCAGAGGGGGGGGGGGGGTGTCAGCACAAGTCTGACCATTGGAGGACAGGCAGGCTGTGCAAGGGGGCATGTCAGCACAAGTCTGACCATTGGAGGACAGGCAGGCTGTGCAGGGGGGGGGTGTCAGTACAAGTCTGACTATTGGAGGACAGGCAGGCTGTATGGGGGAGGGGGGGGGGGGGGTGTCAGCACAACTCTGACCATTGGAGGACAGGCAGGCTGTACGGGGGGGGGGGGGGGTCAGCACAAGTCTGACTATTGGAGGACAGGCAGGCTGTACGGGGGGGGGGGGTCAGCACAAGTCTGACCATTGGAGGACAGGCAGGCCGTGCAGGGGGGGGGGTGTCAGCACAAGTCTGACCATTGGAGGACATGCAGGCTGTGCGGGGGGGGGGTGGTGTCAGCACAAGTCTGACCATTGGAGGACAGGCAGGCTGTGCGGGGGGGGGGGGTGTCAGCACAAGTCTGACCATTGGAGGACATGCAGGCTGTGCGGGGGGGGGGGGGTGTCAGCACAAGTCTGACCATTGGAGGACAGGCAGGCTGTGCGGGGGGGGGGGGGGTGTCAGCACAAGTCTGACCATTGGAGGACAGGCAGGCTGTGCGGGGGGGGGGGGGGGGTGTCAGCACAAGTCTGACCATTGGAGGACAGGCAGGCTGTGCGGGGGGGGGGGGGGTGTCAGCACAAGTCTGACCATTGGGGGACAGGCAGGCTGTGCGGGGGGGGGGGGGGGTGTCAGCACAAGTCTGACCATTGGAGGACAGGCAGGCTGTGCGGGGGGGGGGGTGTCAGCACAAGTCTGACCATTGGAGGACAGGCAGGCTGTGCGGGGGGGGGGGTGTCAGCACAAGTCTGACCATTGGAGGACAGGCAGGCTGTGCGGGGGGGGGGGTGTGTCAGCACAAGTCTGACCATTGGGGGACAGGCAGGCTGTGTGGGGGGGGGGGGGGGTGTCAGCACAAGTCTGACCATTGGAGGACATGCAGGCTGTGCAGGGGGGGGGTGACCAGGATTGGTAGCAGCATTCAGACATTCTATTAATCAGAAGCGGACTCTGACTCCTCCTGGTGACGCACCTCCCCCAACCGCCGTACCGCGGGATGTGACAACCTCAGCGCTGAGCTAGATGATCTCTAATCGTAGTCATCATGGTGACGGACGGGCGATGGTCTCCAGGAAGGTGATCTCCACTTACAGCACCAGATATGTTCTTCTCATGACTTCATTCATTGGTCAGAGCAAAACACATGTCCCCGCGCCAGGAACTCGCCAGGAACTCTCCGGGAACTCGCCAGGAACTCGCCAGGAACGCGCCAGGAACTCGCCAGGAACGCGCCAGGAACTCGCCAGGAACGCGCCAGAATGCGCCAGTAATGCGCCAGCAACTCGCCAGGAACGCGCCAGGACCTCTCCGGGAACGCGCCAGGAACTCGCCAGGAACGCGCCAGGACCTCTCCGGGAACGCGCCAGGAACTCGCCACACAACTTCTCGGCAGTTGAAGGAGAACTCCAGAACCACAACTGACATCACGTCCGCTGATTGGGGGAGATTTCCTACAACGGGAGCGCTCAGAATCTGGAGCAGCTGTGCATGGGAGCCAATCAGCTTCTACCTTCAGCTTGTCCAATGAAGCTTTGACAATCAATCCTGGAAGCTGATTGGTTCCCATGCAGAGGTGGGCCGGATTCTGAGTGCTCCAGTTTGTTCATTGAATGTCTGCTGTTTGTCGAAGATTTGTCGCATTTCTCCATCCGTGTTCCCCCATAATCATCACCACGCCGGATCTTCGAGGGAAAACCCAAATCTCATTATTCCGCCTCGGATTTGTAATGCGGACAATACTACATGTATGGCAGAGCGGCCAGACGGGAGCCACTCAGTGAAAGGCAAATGGCAGCCGCCTGGAGTTTGTCATAAGGCACCTGAGGGACTCTCAGACCAGGAGAAACAAAACTCTCTGCTCTGATGGAACAAACATCAAACTCTTTGGCCTGAATGCCGAGCATCGTATCTGGAGGAAACCAATCACCGCTCACCACCCAGCCAATACCATCCCTACTGTGAAGCATGGTGGTGGCAGCATCATGCTGTGGGGATGTTTTTCAGCGGCAGAAACTGGGAGACGAGTCAGGATGGAAGGAAAGATGAATGCAGCCATGTACAGAGACATCCTGGATGGAAACCTGTTCCAGAGCGCTCCGGACCTCAGACTGGGGTGACGGTTCATCTACAACAGGACAACGACCCTCAGCACACGGCCCACATAGCAAAGGAGTGGCTGCGGGCCAACGATGGGAATGTCCTGGAGTGGCTACGGGCCAACGATGGGAATGTCCTGGAGTGGCTACGGGCCAACGATGGGAATGTCCTGGAGTGGCTGCGGGCCAACGATGGGAATGTCCTGGAGTGGCTGCGGGCCAACGATGGGAATGTCCTGGAGTGGCTGCGGGCCAACGATGGGAATGTCCTGGAGTGGCTGCGGGCCAACGATGGGAATGTCCTGGAGTGGCTGCGGGCCAACGATGGGAATGTCCTGGAGTGGCTGCGGGCCAACGATGGGAATGTCCTGGAGTGGCTGCGGGCCAACGATGGGAATGTCCTGGAGTGGCTACGGGCCAACGATGGGAATGTCCTGGAGTGGCTGCGGGCCAACGATGGGAATGTCCTGGAGTGGCTGCGGGCCAACGATGGGAATGTCCTGGAGTGGCTGCGGGCCAACGATGGGAATGTCCTGGAGTGGCTGCGGGCCAACGATGGGAATGTCCTGGAGTGGCTGCGGGCCAACGATGGGAATGTCCTGGAGTGGCCCAGCCAGAGCCCAGACTTGAACCCGATTGAACATCTCTGGAGAGATCTGACAATGGCTGAGCACCGACCCCCCCCCCCCCATCCAACCTGATGGAGCTGGAGAGGTCCTGCAAAGAAGAACGGGAGAAATCGCCCAAAAATAGGTGTCCAGGCTTGTAGCCTCATCCTCCAAACGACTGGAGGCCGGAATGGGGGCTAAAGGGGCTTCAACAAAGGATTGGGCGGGGGCTGGGAATACTTATGTACATGGGGGGGGCTGGGAATACTTATGTACATGGGGGGGGTTGGGAATACTTATGTACATGGGGGGGCTGGGTATACTTATGTACATGGGGGGGCTGGGAAGACTTATGTACATGGGGGGGGGGGGGGCTGGGAATACTGATGTACATGGGGGGGCTGGGAAGACTTATGTACATGGGGGGGGGGGGGCTGGGAATACTGATGTACATGGGGGGGCTGGGAAGACTTATGTACATGGGGGGGGCTGGGAATACTTATGTACATGGGGGGGGGGGGGCTGGGAATACTGATGTACATGGGGGGGCTGGGAAGACTTATGTACATGGGGGGGGCTGGGAAGACTTATGTACATGGGGGGGGGACTGGGAATACTTATGTACATGGGGGGGGGGGGGCTGGGAATACTGATGTACATGGGGGGGGGGGGGGGCTGGGAAGACTTATGTACATGGGGGGGGCTGGGAAGACTTATGTACATGGGGGGGCTGGGAATACTTATGTACATGGGGGGGCTGGGAAGACTTATGTACATGGGGGGGCTGGGAAGACTTATGTACATGGGGGGGGGCTGGGAAGACTTATGTACATGGGGGGGGGGCTGGGAATACTTATGTACATGGGGGGGCTGGGAAGACTTATGTACATGGGGGGGGGGGCTGGGAATACTTATGTACATGGGGGGGGGGCTGGGAATACTTATGTACATGGGGGGGTTGGGAATACTTATGTACATGGGGGGGGCTGGGAATACTTATGTACATGGAGGGGGCTGGGAATACTTATGTACATGGGGGGGGCTGGGAATACTTATGTACATGGGGGGGCTGGGAATACTTATGTACATGGGGGGGGGGCTGGGAAGACTTATGTACATGGGGGGGGGGCTGGGAATACTTATGTACATGGGGGGGTTGGGAATACTTATGTACATGGGGGGGCTGGGTATACTTATGTACATGGGGGGGTTGGGAATACTTATGTACATGGGGGGGGCTGGGAATACTTATGTACATGGAGGGGGCTGGGAATACTTATGTACATGGGGGGGCTGGGAATACTTATGTACATGGGGGGGGCTGGGAATACTTATGTACATGGAGGGGGCTGGGAATACTTATGTACATGGGGGGGCTGGGAATACTTATGTACATGGGGGGGGGGCTGGGAATACTTATGTACATGGGGGGGGCTGGGAATACTTATGTACATGGGGGGGCTGGGAATACTTATGTACATGGGGGGGGCTGGGAATACTTATGTACATGGGGGGGGCTGGGAATACTTATGTACATGGAGGGGGCTGGGAATACTTATGTACATGGGGGGGCTGGGAATACTTATGTACATGGGGGGGCTGGGAAGACTTATGTACATGGGGGGGGCTGGGAAGACTTATGTACATGGGGGGGCTGGGAAGACTTATGTACATGGGGGGGGCTGGGAAGACTTATGTACATGGGGGGGCTGGGAATACTTATGTACATGGGGGTGGCTGGGAATACTTATGTACATGGGGGGGCTGGGTATACTTATGTACATGGGGGGGCTGGGAATACTTATGTACATGGGGGGGGCTGGGAAGACTTATGTACATGGGGGGGGCTGGGAAGACTTATGTACATGGGGGGGGGGCTGGGAATACTTATGTACATGGGGGGGCTGGGAATACTTATGTACATGGGGGGGGGGGCTGGGAATACTTATGTACATGGGGGGGGGGGCTGGGAATACTTATGTACATGGGGGGGGGGCTGGGAATACTTATGTACATGGGGGGGGTTCATTTTTTATTTTTAATAAATTGCAAAGATTTCTAAACAAACTTCTTTTCCGTTGTCATTCTGGGGGATTGTGTGTAGAATGTGGAGGGAAAATGAATGGAATCCGTTGTGGAATAAGGCCGGAACATGACAAAATGTGGGAAAAGGAGAGAGCTGGGAATACTTTCTGGATGCTCTGTGTATATACAGTGCAGGAAATGTGTATTTGCCCCCCCTGATGGTGAATGTTCGCCCCTCACACAGAAATGATCGGTCTAACAATGGAATGTTCCCCCTCACACAGAAACGATCGGTCTAACAATGGAATGTTCGCCCCTCACACAGAAACGATCGGTCTAACAATGGAATGTTCGCCCCTCACACAGAAACCATCGGTCTAACAATGGAATGTTCGCCCCTCACACAGAAACGATCGGTCTAACAATGGAATGTTCGCCCCTCACACAGAAACGATCGGTCTAACAATGGAATGTTCGTCCCTCACACAGAAACGATCGGTCTAACAATGGAATGTTCGCCCCTCACACAGAAACGATCGGTCTAACAATGGAATGTTCGCCCCTCACACAGAAACGATCGGTCTAACAATGGAATGTTCGCCCCTCACACAGAAACGATCGTTCTAACAATGGAATGTTCACCCCTCACACAGAAACGATCGGTCTAACAATGGAATGTTCGCCCCTCACACAGAAACGATCGGTCTAACAATGGAATGTTCGCCCCTCACACAGAAACGATCGGTCTAACAATGGAATGTTCACCCCTCACACAGAAATGATCGGTCTAACAATGGAATGTTTGGTGTAACACTGAGAGACAGAATACAACAACAAATTCAGCAGAAATGTGTCTACAAATGATGACTGATCTGCATGTTCATGAGGGAAAGAAGGATTTGATCCCCTTCACAAAACATGACTTAGTACTTGGTGGCCAATCCCTTGTTGGCAATCACAGAGGTCAGACGTTTCCTGGAGTTGGCCCCCAGGTTCGCACACATCTCAGGAGGGATTTTGGCCCACTCCTCTTGGCAGATCCTCTCCAAGTCATTAAGGTTTGGTGGCTGACGTTTGGCAACTTGAACTTTCAGCTCCTCCACAGATTTTCCATCGGATGAAGGTCTGGAGACCGGCTAGGCCACTCCAGGACCTTAATGTGCTTCTTCTTGAGCCGCTCCTTTGTTGCCTTGGCCGTGTGTTTTGGGTCATTGTCATGCTGGAACACCCATCCACCACCCATTTTCAATGCCCTGGCTCAGGGAAGAAGGTTCCCACCCAAGATTTGAGGGTACATTGCCCCGTCCATCGTCCCTTTGATACGATGCAGTTGTCCTGTCCCCTTAGCAGAAACCCCCCCCAAAGCAGAATGTTTCCCCCACCATGTTTCACAGTTGGGATGGTGTTCTTGGGGTCATAGGCAGCATTCCTCCTCCTCCAAACACGGCGAGTTGAGTTGATGCCAAAGAGCTGGATTTTGGTCTCCTCTGACCACAACACTTCCCACCAGTCCTCCTCTGCATCATTCAGATGTTCAGTGGCAGACTTCAGACGGGCCTGGACATGGGCTTTCTTGAGCAGAGGGACCGTGCGGGCACTGCAGGATTTCAGTCCTTGTCGGCGTAGTGTGTTACCAATTGTTTTCTTGGTGACTGTGGTCCCAGCTGCCTGGAGATCATTGACAAGATCCTCACGTGTAGTTCTGGGATGATTCCTCACTGTTCTCATGATCATTGACACTCCACGAGGTGAGATCTTGCATGGTGCACCAGACCTAGGGAGACTGACACTTGTTTTGTGTTTCTTCCATTTGTGAATGATTGCACCAACTGTTGTCACCTTCTCACCAAGCTGCTTGGCCATAGTTTGGTAGCCCAGTCCAGCCTTGTGTAGGTCTACCATCTTGTCCCTGACATCCTTGGACAGCTCTTTGGTCTTTGCCATGGTGGAGAGTTTGGAATCTGATGGTTTGATGGCTCCTGTGGACAGGTGTCTTTTATACAGGTAACACAATGAGATTAGCAGCACTCCCTTTAAGAGACTGCTTCTAATCTCAGCTTGTTACCTGTATGAGAGACACCTGGGAGCCAGAAATCCTGCTGAATGATAGGGGATCAAATCCTTCTTTCCCTCATGAACATGCAGATCCGTCATCATTTGTTAGACGCATTTCTGCTGAATTTGTTGTTGTATTCTGTCTCTCGGTGTTACACCGAACATTCCATTGTTAGACCGATCATTTCTGTGTGAGGGGCGAACATTCCATTGTTAGACCGATCGTTTCTGTGTGAGGGGAGAACATTCCATTGTTAGACCGATCATTTCTGTGTGAGGGGCGAACATTCCATTGTTAGACCGATCGTTTCTGTGTGAGGGGCGAACATTCCATTGTTAGACCGATCATTTCTCTGCGAGGGGCGAACATTCCATTGTTAGACCGATCATTTCTCTGCGAGGGGCGAACATTCCATTGTTAGACCGATCATTTCTGTGTGAGGGGCGAACATTCCATTGTTAGACCGATCGTTTCTGTGTGAGGGGCGAACATTCCATTGTTAGACCGATCCTTTCTGTGTGAGGGGCGAACATTCCATTGTTAGACCGATCGTTTCTGTGTGAGGGGCGAACATTCCATTGTTAGACCGATCGTTTCTGTGTGAGGGGCGAACATTCACCATCAGCAGGGGGGCAAATACATATTTCCTGCACTGTGTATATCTATGTATCTATATACTGTATCTATGTATCTATGAGTATAGCAGCCACAGTTGATAAATGTTTACCACCCCGGAGTTCTCCTTTAATTGGCGCTGTATTCTTTCTCTCATTATTTCCCAGCTGCTCCGGTCCGGCTTCGTGATTTGTCCTCCAAGATATTTATTTGTCTGTCCCAAATATCAGCGGGACCCCGAGGCGTCACAATCAATAGTCCCTAATTCTGCAGAAACAATTATCGGCTGGTAATGGAAGTTCTCATTATGTCAACAAATCGGCATTGAAGTATTTAATCTGGGAGGTGGGGACAGATGTAGGGACAGGCGCACGGAGAGATGTGGGGAGAGGCATGGGGACAGGTGCGGGGAGAGGCTCGGGGACAGACATGGGGACAGGCGCGGGGGCAGGCGTTGTGAGAGATGTGGAGGCAGACTCTGGGGCAGGCTCGGGGACAGACATGGGGACAGGCGCGGGGAGAGATGAAGGAACGGGGACAGGCGCGATGAGAGATGTGGGGGCAAGTTCAGGGACAGGCTCGGGGACAGGCGCGGGGAGAGATGCAGGAACGGGGACAGGCGCGGTGAGAGATGTGGGGGCAGGCTCAGGGACAGGTGCGGGGACAGGCTCGGGGGCGGGCTCAGGGGCAGGCTCAGGGACAGGTGCGGAGACAGGCTCGGGGGCAGGCTCAGGGGCAGGCTCGGAGACAGGCGCGGGGGCGAGCTTGGGGACAGGCGGAAGAGGGTTTGTTACATCCCCAGGGAAGCAAAGTGTGGGAATGCAGGAATGGAGAACATTGTGGATGTGGTTCACCCAGACTGGGACCACCTACCCCCTATGCTATGGAGAGAGGGAGGTGATCTGTAGTCCAGACACACAGCTCATCTCCTCCATAGACTACAGGAACATGGCGCCCGGCCGCACACAGGATCAGCAGACTGTAAAGCTAGATGATGAGAATTGGCCTCAGGTCCGATGTCCACCCATAGAAGACCCCCCAATGTATTTTGCCTATTTGGGGCTTAATAAAAGAGGCCACCATGATAACCCCCACACGGGTGAAATGCCTTGGCGGAGGGGGGAGGGGCTCTGTAGATGGAGAAGCGAGTCCAATCCCCATCATCTTCTATTATCTTAGCTTTACAGTCCACTGATCTCGGGCGCCATTTTCCTGTAGTCCTCGCTGAGCCCGATGAGCCTTACACCCAGACCAGAACCAGCATATGGTGTCACCGGCCACTCGGCTCCCCTTCCGGGGTGTTAGAGCGGTACTGCTCTTTAGTGAAAGAATCTGTTCCCCCAACATTCCCCGCTCTGTGCCGGCTGTCCCATGTCCTGGTATGAAGACGTCTCTTCTCTCTGTATTGCTTCCTTTGTGTGAAATCCCCGGTGATCCTGCCAGTCGCTCTGCTTTCCTATTTCTGACCACACTAGGCATGAGAACACAGCGTGGTCAGTTCTCTAGCTGTGCTGGGAACTCAGCCTGCTCTCCTTCAATCATCAGACCTGCCCTGACACACCCCCTCCCTACACACAATCACTGGGAAGATCAGTGTCATGCTGTTTCTCCTCCCCCATCTCTCTGAGCTCCTTATGCCACTGAGAACATAATGGGGGTCATGTGATCACTTATAACAAAAGAGAAAAAAGTTATTTATAATGTTTTTTATATCTCTACACAAAGGTTTTACCTTTCATTTCTAAGTTGAATTGAATGGTTTACATGGGGAGGGTTAGGATCCCTAAGAGCCTGCTCCTCCATAGATACAATATAATGAGTGAGTGTTGTCACCCGAGGACAGGAAACGTGTTCCTGGCAGGACCACCGCGGGAAATAAAAAACAAAAACAAACACGACCACATTATCTATGGACTGGTAGGCTGGAATTTACGACATTTTAGGTACACTTTAATGATGGTGGGAGGTCCTGTCTAGGAGACTAGGAAGGTGTGAAGGTTCCGGAGTGTGGTCAGCAATGATGGTGGTAGGTCCTGTCTAGGAGACTAGGAAGGTGTGAAGGTGCAGGAGTGTGGTCAGCCATGATGGTGGGAGGTCCTGTCTAGGAGACTAGGAAGGTGTGAAGGTGCAGGAGTGTGGTCAGCCATGATGGTGGGAGGTCCTGTCTAGGAGACTAGGAAGGTGTGAAGGTGCAGGAGTGTGGTCAGCCATGATGGTGGGAGGTCCTGCCTAGGAGACTAGGAAGGTGTGAAGGTGCCGGAGTGTGGTCAGCAATGATGGTGGGAGGTCCTGTCTAGGAGACTAGGAAGGAGTGAAGGTGCCAGAGTGTGGTCAGCAATGATGGTGGGAGGTCCTGTCTAGGACACTAGGAAGGTGTGAAGGTTCCGGAGTGTGGTCAGCAATGATGGTGGGAGGTCCTGTCTAGGAGACTAGGAAGGTGTGAAGGTGCCTGAGTGTGGCCAGCAATGATGGTGGGAGGTCCTGTCTAGGAAGGTGTGAAGGTTTCGGAGTGTGGCCAGCAATGATGGTGGTAGGTCCTGTCTAGGAGACTAGGAAGGTGTGAAGGTTCCAGAGTGTGGCCAGCAATGATGGTGGGATGTCCTTTCTAGGAGACTAGGAAGGTGTGGAGGTGCAGGAGTGTGGTCAGCAATGATGGTGGTAGGTCCTTTCTAGGAGACTAGGAAGGTGTGAAGGTTCCGGAGTATGGTCAGCAATGATGGTGGGAGGTCCTGTCTAGGAGACTAGGAAGGTGTGAAGGTGCAGGAGTGTGGTCAGCCATGATGGTGGGAGGTCCTGTCTAGGAGACTAGGAAGGTGTGAAGGTGCAGGAGTGTGGTCAGCCATGATGGTGGGAGGTCCTGCCTAGGAGACTAGGAAGGTGTGAAGGTGCCGGAGTGTGGTCAGCAATGATGGTGGGAGGTCCTGTCTAGGAGACTAGGAAGGAGTGAAGGTGCCAGAGTGTGGTCAGCCATGATGGTGGGAGGTCCTGTCTAGGACACTAGGAAGGTGTGAAGGTTCCGGAGTGTGGTCAGCAATGATGGTGGGAGGTCCTGTCTAGGAGACTAGGAAGGTGTGAAGGTGCCTGAGTGTGGCCAGCAATGATGGTGGGAGGTCCTGTCTAGGAAGGTGTGAAGGTTTCGGAGTGTGGCCAGCAATGATGGTGGTAGGTCCTGTCTAGGAGACTAGGAAGGTGTGAAGGTTCCAGAGTGTGGCCAGCAATGATGGTGGGATGTCCTTTCTAGGAGACTAGGAAGGTGTGGAGGTGCCGGAGTGTGGTCAGCAATGATGGTGGTAGGTCCTTTCTAGGAGACTAGGAAGGTGTGAAGGTTCCGGAGTGTGGTCAGCAATGATGGTGGGAGGTCCTGTCTAGGAGACTAGGAAGGTGTGAAGGTGCAGGAGTGTGGTCAGCCATGATGGTGGGAGGTCCTGTCTAGGAGACTAGGAAGGTGTGAAGGTGCAGGAGTGTGGTCAGCCATGATGGTGGTAGGTCCTGTCTAGGAGACTAGGAAGGTGTGAAGGTGCAGGAGTGTGGTCAGCCATGATGGTGGGAGGTCCTGCCTAGGAGACTAGGAAGGTGTGAAGGTGCCGGAGTGTGGTCAGCAATGATGGTGGGAGGTCCTGTCTAGGAGACTAGGAAGGAGTGAAGGTGCCAGAGTGTGGTCAGCCATGATGGTGGGAGGTCCTGTCTAGGACACTGGGAAGGTGTGAAGGTTCCGGAGTGTGGTCAGCAATGATGGTGGGAGGTCCTGTCTAGGAGACTAGGAAGGTGTGAAGGTGCCTGAGTGTGGCCAGCAATGATGGTGGGAGGTCCTGTCTAGGAAGGTGTGAAGGTTTCGGAGTGTGGCCAGCAATGATGGCGGTAGGTCCTGTCTAGGAGACTAGGAAGGTGTGAAGGTTCCAGAGTGTGGCCAGCAATGATGGTGGGATGTCCTTTCTATCTAGGAGACTAGGAAGGTGTGGAGGTGCCGGAGTGTGGTCAGCAATGATGGTGGTAGGTCCTTTCTAGGAGACTAGGAAGGTGTGAAGGTGCCAGAGTGTGGCCAGCAATGATGGTGGGAGGTCCTGTCTAGGAGACTAGGAAGGTGTGAAGGTGCCGGAGTGTGGCCAGCAATGATGGTGGGAGGTCCTGTCTAGGAGACTAGGAAGGTGTGAAGGTGCCGGAGTGTGGTCAGCCATGATGGTGGTAAGTCCTGTCTAGGAGACTAGGAAGGTGTGAAGGTGCCGGAGTGTGGTCAGCCATGATGGTGGGAGGTCCTGTCTAGGACACTAGGAAAGTGTGAAGGTGCCAGAGTGTGGCCAGCAATGATGGTGGGAGGTCCTGTCTAGGAGACTAGGAAGGTGTGAAGGTGCCGGAGTGTGGTCAGCCATGATGGTGGTAGGTCCTGTCTAGGACACTAGGAAGGTGTGAAGGTGCCAGAGTGTGGCCAGCAATGATGGTGGGAGGTCCTGTCTAGGACACTAGGAAGGTGTGAAGGTGCCGGAGTGTGGTCAGCAATGATGGTGGGAGAGACTTGCTCATTGTCCGCCATGTTGGATGGTGCCGGGTGTTCCCCAGTGCTGGTGAGCTGGGTCCAAGGACCAGAGAGGGAGAAGCATTGCGGGGTGTGTCCCCCTGAAGAGTGTTGCTCTCTATTTAGTCTGGTTGTCCCTTATAGAACTGTCTACTCCGAGACGGCAAAAGACGATCTGAAGATACTTCACATTTCATAGATTCTCCGCAGTGCAGCCTTTCTTGGTTTTCCCTGATAAAGAGGTCAAGATGGCGCTCAGCTGTCCAAGCGTGCGCCTCGTCCCTCGCTGAGATTTCATTATTTCTGTTCACACCCAGATGGCCTCCAATCCAGCAACCTCATCAAGGAGCGCTACCGGCGGTTGGCTCTTCCTCTCCACTAATCTCCTCTATATATGAAGATCTGCAGACAACTCTTCTCTTCATTGCCTCCATTTTCTGCGTTCGGTGAACAGAACCAACAGGACCTGCAATCCAGAGTCTGGGCCGGCTCTCCCCCCCCCCCCCCAAGTTCAGCACAAACCTGAGTAACAAGATGGTCAGATTTGGCTGCTACAGCCAGCAGTCATGGAGAGGGTCATCATGTGAGGGTCATCATGTGAGGGTCATCATGTCTGGGTCATCATGTGGGGGTCATCATGTGGGGGTCATCATGTGAGGGTCATCATGTGCGGGTCATCATGTCTGGGTCATCATGTCTGGGTCATCATGTGGGGGTCATCATGTGCGGGTCATCATGTCTGGGTCATCATGTGCGGGTCATCATGTGCGGGTCATCATGTGCGGGTCATCATGTGGGGGTCATCATGTCTGGGTCATCATGTGGGGGTCATCATGTGGGGGTCATCATGTCTGGGTCATCATGTGCGGGTCATCATGTGAGGGTCATCATGTGCGGGTCATCACGTGAGGGTCATCATGTGCGCGTCATCATGTGAGGGTCATCATGTCTGGGTCATCATGTCTGGGTCATCATGTGAGGGTCATCATGTGGGGGTCATCATGTGCGGGTCATCATGTGAGGGTCATCATGTCTGGGTCATCATGTGCGGGTCATCATGTCTGGGTCATCATGTCTGGGTCATCATGTGAGGGTCATCATGTGGGGGTCATCATGTGTGGGTCATCACGTGAGGGTCATCATGTGAGGGTCATCATGTGCGGGTCATCACGTGAGGGTCATCATGTGAGGGTCATCATGTGCGGGTCATCACGTGAGGGTCATCATGTGCGGGTCATCATGTGCGGGTCATCATGTGAGGGTCATCATGTCTGGGTCATCATGTGAGGGTCATCATATGCGGGTCATCATGTCTGGGTCATCATGTGAGGGTCATCATGTGAGGGTCATCGTATTGGGTCGGTGGCTTGTGGTTCCTCATGATTGGCATGTAGCCATGTTGGTCAATGAGGTCAGACCATCCTCACCCCTCATGTATGGGCAGATGTAGAGAAGGGAACGCCCGGCTGATTCCAGGTTTGGCCAAACACGGGTCTGGACTGAACCCAAACTCATCCCTGATCTGCACCAAATCCTTTTTTTGGTTTCCAATAGATCAGAGCCGTCCCCTGCAGGGATCCCTTCACCCTTTTCATAGTTTTTTCCGATGATTTAGTCGACATTTTAGTGTGTGATACTCGTCGCCTTTTCACCTCTGCGCTCCGTAATTGGATGAGTTTTGTCTTGACTCCAAGATGGAGTCTATCACTTCTGTCCGTTGCACCCCGGGTCACCCAGCTGCCCATTACAGGCTGACGGGGGCATATTAAAGCCGCTTTGATACAAATTCACTCGATGAGGAAAGATCGATGAGTCAGGTTGTGCAGCCAGTGTGCCGATTCTCACCGCAGTGAATTAACGCTGCTTAGGACGCGTTGCTCTCAAGGCGGAAATCAATAGGTTTTCAGAGAGGAGGCCGAGCATGAGGAGGAAGGAGATGGAGCCGGGCCCATTAGAGTTCTCTTCCCCAGGGTAGAAAGAAATGAGCCTTCTCCCCCCCCCCCCACCCCACCGAGGCCCATTAACCCGTGTAGAGCTCAGAATTATATTCCTTACAACAGGAGGTAGGTAGGAGGACAGAATAGGAGATCGGGAGGTAGGTAGGAGGAGAGAATAGGAGATCGGGAGGTAGGTAGGAGGACAGAATAGGAGATCGGGAGGTAGGTAGGAGGACAGAATAGGAGATCGGGAGGTAGGTAGGAGGATAGAAAAGATAGGAGATCGGGAGGTAGGTAGGAGGATAGAATAGATAGGAGATCGGGAGGTAGGTAGGAGGACAGAATAGGAGATCGGGAGGTAGGTAGGAGGATAGAATAGATAGGAGATCGGGAGGTAGGTAGGAGGACAGAATAGATAGGAGATCGGGAGGTAGGTAGGAGGACAGAATAGATAGGAGATCGGGAGGTAGGTAGGAGGACAGAATAGATAGGAGATCGGGAGGTAGGTAGGAGGACAGAACAGATAGGAGATCGGGAGGTAGGTAGGAGGACAGAACAGATAGGAGATCGGGAGGTAGGTAGGAGGACAGAACAGATAGGAGATCGGGAGGTAGGTAGGAGGACAGAACAGATAGGAGATCGGGAGGTAGGTAGGAGGACAGAATAGGAGATCGGGAGGTAGGTAGGAGGACAGAATAGGAGATCGGGAGGTAGGTAGGAGGACAGAATAGGAGATCGGGAGGTAGGTAGGAGGACAGAATAGGAGATCGGGAGGTAGGTAGGAGGACAGAATAGGAGATCGGGAGGTAGGTAGGAGGACAGAATAGGAGATCGGGAGGTAGGTAGGAGGACAGAATAGGAGATCGGGAGGTAGGTAGGAGGACAGAATAGGAGATCGGGAGGTAGGTAGGAGGATAGAAAAGATAGGAGATCGGGAGGTAGGTAGGAGGATAGAATAGATAGGAGATCGGGAGGTAGGTAGGAGGACAGAATAGGAGATCGGGAGGTAGGTAGGAGGACAGAATAGGAGATCGGGAGGTAGGTAGGAGGATAGAATAGATAGGAGATCGGGAGGTAGGTAGGAGGATAGAATAGATAGGAGATCGGGAGGTAGGTAGGAGGATAGAATAGATAGGAGATCGGGAGGTAGGTAGGAGGATAGAATAGATAGGAGATCGGGAGGTAGGTAGGAGGACAGAATAGATAGGAGATCGGGAGGTAGGTAGGAGGACAGAATAGATAGGAGATCGGGAGGTAGGTAGGAGGACAGAACAGATAGGAGATCGGGAGGTAGGTAGGAGGACAGAACAGATAGGAGATCGGGAGGTAGGTAGGAGGACAGAACAGAAAGGAGATCGGGAGGTAGGTAGGAGGACAGAACAGAAAGGAGATCGGGAGGTAGGTAGGAGGACAGAACAGATAGGAGATCGGGAGGTAGGTAGGAGGACAGAACAGATAGGAGATCGGGAGGTAGGTAGGAGGACAGAACAGATAGGAGATCGGGAGGTAGGTAGGAGGACAGAACAGATAGGAGATCGGGAGGTAGGTAGGAGGACAGAACAGAGAGGAGATCGGGAGGTAGGTAGGAGGACAGAACAGAGAGGAGATCGGGAGGTAGGTAGGAGGACAGAACAGAGAGGAGATCGGGAGGTAGGTAGGAGGATAGAACAGAGAGGAGATCGGGAGGTAGGTAGGAGGATAGAACAGAGAGGAGATCGGGAGGTAGGTAGGAGGAGAGAATAGAGTTCCAGAGGATGGGAGAAGCTCTGGAGAAGTCCTGGAGGACAGCTTTATAAAGGAGCCAGAGATCAGGAGGTCTGGAAGGAGCAGGGAAGATGGTTTAAGGGAGCTTGGGGCAGAGTTGTGGGTGGCTTTGTATGTTGTAGTGAAGAGTTTGAGAGGGGTGGAGGACACTGAATGGAGGCCAGTGGAGGGATTGGCAGAGGGGAGTGGAGGACACTGAATGGAGGCCAGTGGAGGGATTGGCAGAGGGGAGTGGAGGACACTGAATGGAGGCCAGTGGAGGGATTGGCAGATGGGGGTGGAGGACACTGAATGGAGGCCAGTGGAGGGATTGGCAGAGGGGAGTGGAGGACACTGAATGGAGGCCAGTGGAGGGATTGGCAGAGAGGGGTGGAGGACACTGAATGGAGGCCAGAGGAGGGATCGGCAGAGAGGGTGGAGGACACTGAATGGAGGCCAGTGCAAGGATCGGCAGAGAGGGGCGAAGGACACTGAATGGAGGCCAGGGGAGGGATCGGCAGAGAGGGGCGGAAGACACTGAATGGAGGCCAGAGGAGGGATCGGCAGAGAGGGGTGGAGGGCACTGAGTGGAGGCCAGTGGAGGAATTGGCAGAGAGGGGTGGAGGACACTGAGTGGTTGGTGAGGTGGGAGGCCGACAGCAGCATTCATTATAGACTGGAGGACTGATAGTCTGTGTAGCAGTTGGCCAATAAGAAGGCTCGTCAGTCTTTAGAATAGACATGCGTGTTCTGGATGTGTGTAATGGAACCGGACCCCGACTGCACTCGGGTATTTCCGTTAGACTCCCGATTCCCTGCCTGAACACAGATCCCCGGACACCACCGCTGACCATACAGGAAATAGACGGCACCAGACTTGTATTAAGACAGGAAGTGAACTGCTTTATTTTTGCACAAACACAAGATATATACACAGGGGGGCGGGGCAATACAACCAGGAACAGGAAACACATCATCAGGCCGTCCCATCAGGGGGAAGGGCTACAGGAAACACCCCCCACCAAACCAAGACACACAATAGAACAAAGGGATACACCACTTGGCAGTAGACAATACAGGAACACATACATCCCATAATAGTTTGCTGGCCAGCAAGACACAATAGAACTATGGACAACCCCCCCCCCCCCCACCTATACATGTCTACACAATACTAGGACAGATCACCCTGCACCCCTTACAGGCACAGGGTGGGCTACACATAAGAGGAAAAACAGGGTCCCCCCACCCTCAAAAGTCACTCCCGTCACATATCTCCCCTTTCGGCAGGAGACTAACGCAGGAGGAAACCCCAGACAGATGGACTCTAAAGTTAGTCTGTACTTCCAGTCCCCCAATGCCGGCACCCACACAGGACCCCAAACAAATGGTCCCACACAAAGCATTCCTCACCCAGCCAACCTCTGCCTCTCCCATAGAACATACCCGCCGCTGGGGAGAAGACAGGGTGGCTGGGCCGGCTCCATCATGCTGTGGGGGATCTGGGCCAACTCCATCATGCTCTGTGTTATCTGGGCCGACTCCATCATGCTGTGGGGGATCTGGGCCCACTGTCCCGCATCCCTGGGGTATCCAGGTGGTGACTGTAGTCTCATCCACTTTGACTTGATGGACACCCCCAGTGTTCGAAAAGTAAGGCTGACATCCTCCTGTCCCAATGCCGGACCCTTTTCTGGGGTTGTGTCAGTGGAGACCGAAGTCCCATCCATGGATCAGCTCAAGCTGCTGTTGTGAGGTGCCGATTGCATCCTCGTCCTGTAGCTCCTGCGGTGCTGATTGTTGTGGGCAGAGGTCAACCACGCCATGCCCTGATGTCAGCTCTTCTGCTGGAGGCGTGCCGGCTGGTTCCTCCTCAGCAGAAAAGTCAATCAAATCCCCAGTCTCTGGAACTGGTGTCTGGGGATAGGGGTTCACCATCTCCTGTCTGTGGAACCCAGAAGATGTTACCAGTGCTGGGAAGAGTTCAGTAATGTTTGGCCCTGTTGTCAGCTCTTCTGCTGGTTCCTCCTCAGCAGAGAAGTCTATCAAATCCCCAGTCTCTGGAATTTCCACTGCCGATTCTTGGGCATGCTGCCGCACGTTTTAGCAGTTGCCTGTATGCCCTTTCCAGATGCAGTTCTTTCATCAGCAGGTATTCCAGATCTGGTTCAAGCTCTGAGACCCCTGTGAGACCGAACATAGCCTCTCTGTCTTCTCGCAGGTCCTCCAGGGTAGGTTCTCCTTCATCGCCAAACACAAAATGATCTGTAAGGCTCTCCCACAGCAATCCAGGGCCACCAAAGTCCTATCCCTCCGGAGAGCACTCTGTTGTCACCCCTAAATATTCCTGCTCTCTGTACCATTGCAGAGCCGATATCTGTTGTCCAGCTCTATCTCCTGCTGGACCAGCCTGTCCAACTCAGTCACCCATTGCTCCTGGGGCTGCTCTCCCAGGAATGGCATCTGTAACTTCCGATGGTCCCTGGCCCGTTCCCCTGGGGTTGGATAGCACTTGCCCTTGTCCATACCAGCAACCTGGAGGGCTCCTCTCCAAAGCATCTCCCAAATCCGCTGCCTGAGCTCCAGGTACTCACCTGCAGACACAGTCCTGGGGTATGGTGCAAGAACGATCCGCAGCAGCCCTGGGAACTCTGATGCCAGGTCCATCTCTCCACTGGGGTGACCGACGTCTCCTTTCCTGATCTTGGATCCCGGTGGTGGTTTGGACGTGTTCACAGCTTGGAAGCAAAATCCCACCGCTGCCACCAATGTAACGGAACCGGACCCCGACTGCACCAATGTAACGGAACCGGACCCCGACTGCACCAATGTAACGGAACCGGACCCCGACTGCACCAATGTAACGGAACCGGACCCCGACTGCACCAATGTAACGGAACCGGACCCAGACTGCACCAATGTAACAGAACTGGACCCCGACTGCACCAATGTAACGGAACCGACCCAGACTGCACCAATGTAACGGAACCGACCCCGACTGCACCAATGTAACGGAACCGACCCCGACTGCACCAATGTAACGGAACTGGACCCCGACTGCACCAATGTAACGGAACCGACCCCGACTGCACCAATGTAACGGAACTGGACCCCGACTGCACTAGGGTACTTCCGTTAGACTCATACATACAGGAAATAGACGGCACCAGACTTGTATTAAGACAGGAAGTGAACTGCTTTATTTTAACACAAACACAAGATATATAAACAGGGCGGGGCAATACAACCAGGAACAGGAAACACATCATCAGGCCGTCCCATCAGGGGGAAGGGCTACAGGAAACACCCCCCAACAAACCAAGACACACAGTAGAACAATGGGATACACCACATGGCAGTAGACAATAGGGGAACACATACATCCCATAATATTTTGCTGGCCAGCAAGACACAATTGAACAATGGGATGCAGCACCTGGCAGAGAACAATGAACAACCCCCCCCCCCACCTATGCATGTCTACACAATACTAGGACAGATCACCCTGTACCCCTTAGAGGCACAGGGTGGGCTACACATAAGAGGAACAACAGGGGTCCCCCCACCCCCAAAAGTCCCTCCTGTCACAATGTGCGCTCACCATACGCAGCGTGCGTGTTCTGGAGGTGCGCTCACCATACGCAGCGTGCGTGTTCTGGAGGTGCGCTCACCATGCGTAGCGTGCGTGTTCCGGAGGTGCGCTCACCATACGCAGCGTGCGTGTTCCGGAGGTGCGCTCACCATACGCAGCGTGCGTGTTCTGGAGGTGCGCTCACCATACGCAGCGTGCGTGTTCTGGAGGTGCGCTCACCATGCGTAGCGTGCGTGTTCCGGAGGTGCGCTCACCATACGCAGCGTGCGTGTTCCGGAGGTGCGCTCACCATATGTACCGTGCGTGTTCCAGAGGTGCGTTCACCATACGCAGCGTGCGTGTCCTGGAGGTGCGCTCACCATGCGCAGCGTGCGTGTTCCGGAGGTGCGTTCACCATACGCAGCGTGCGTGTTCCGGAGGTGCGCTCACCATGCGTAGCGTGCGTGTTCCGGAGGTGCGCTCACCATACGCAGCGTGCGTGTTCCGGAGGTGCGCTCACCATATGTAGCGTGCGTGTTCCAGAGGTGCGTTCACCATACGCAGCGTGCGTGTTCCGGAGGTGCGCTCACCATGCGCAGCGTGCGTGTTCCGGAGGTGCGCTCACCATACGCAGCGTGCGTGTTCCGGAGGTGCGCTCACCATACGCAGCGTGCGTGTTCTGGAGGTGCGCTCACCATACGCAGCGTGCGTGTTCTGGAGGTGCGCTCACCATACGCAGCGTGCGTGTTCTGGAGGTGCGCTCACCATACGCAGCGTGCGTGTTCTGGAGGTGCGCTCACCATACGCAGCGTGCGTGTTCCGGAGGTGCGCTCACCATACGCAGTCATGACTGGCGCTCACAAATCCCTCCACCAACCTTCCCGGCTTCCTGACACATTGACATCTTCTGACTCACCTGGAGAAGCTCGGCGTATGTGACGGCCAATCCGCTGACGGCTGAACTCATTCTGTAATTATGAATTAGCGGCTCTTTAGCAAATGTTATTAGAATTCTGCGTATTCCCCATGAATTATAAATGAATCGAATCATTTCTGTATTCCCACGAGTCGATTAACAACCATTCAGCCTTCGCTGGCTCCATTATACTGTCTAATCTCCGGATTACGGTAATAGCTGACGTGCGAGGAGTTCTGATTGTGAGGGAACCGGGCTCCGCAATCACATCGTTCTGGGATTCGACTTATCCGGGAGCCGGGCCTAGGTCAGCTCCGCAATCACATCGTTCTGGGATTCGACTTATCCGGGAGCCGGGCCTGGGTCAGCTCCGCAATCACCACATTGTTCTGGGATCGACTTATCAGGGAGCCGGGCCTGGGTCAGCTCCGCAATCACCACATCGTTCTGGGATAGACTTATCTGGGAGCCGGGCCTGGGTCAGCTCCAGTCACCATCATTCTGGGATCGACTTATCCGGGAGCGGGCCTGG